>NC_141544.1:59780274-59850274 GCF_021556685.1 Rattus norvegicus | reverse complement strand
CCTGCCTACTGGCGTACTATCCTGACCATTATGGACTCCAGGCCTAAGACACATGAGTTATATCCTTCTATTTGATGATAGAATAATACTATGCCCACCCAACTTTATGATGATGTATAATGTCACTAGCATTAGAAAGAGCATCTTAATTTGAATAGAACTTAATGGGCTATGACTAATTAAAATCTCTACTAAGTGACAGTACTGGGAAATAAGATTTTAGCCTATACTTTGGGAAATACAGCTTGGTAAGACTGTAGTTTTGTGAATTTTATGAGTACATAAAAACCCATTCAAATCTCCTACAAGCTAATCAGAAAATTTACCACTCAAGAATATCTGCAACCCAAGGATACTCATTATTTATAAATAATCGTATTTCACATTTATACCTCCAACAATAAATTTTAACTCTTCCCATTTATTATATTTTGTTCTATTCGTCTTATAGGAGGTAATGTATTTAAAATTTCTGGACATAGACATTTGTGCATGAGGGTAAGTGATATAGTAGCACAGAAGAACAAAAGTGGATTAATTTCATGGGATATCCACAATAGTTATTAAATCTCAGTTGCAATACCACACAATTTAAAATATGATAACCTATTCATGTGCAAGGGCTTGTTTTTAACAAAAAGAGTAGTGAGCAAGTCAAGGCTTCATGTAAAGCTGTCACCTCAAGTAACAAATATTATAAACTAAAATAATATATTCATAAATAACTATATTTAAATCGACAAATATTCATAAATTTCAAGTCTATTCTACTCATGGTGCTAAATGCTGGGGTATGGCCAGGAGCAAAAAGCTAGAACCCCTGCTTTCATAGTTTGTATATTTTAGAAGACTGAGACAGATGATAAGCATGGAAATCTAAAATATACAGCATAAATTTTATTCATAATTGATGTGTTATAAAAGGAGGAAATGGGGTCTAAAGTAAAGCAATTTACACCGAGTGCATTAAATATATCAAACTTGCTTCAGGCGTTTCACAGCTTTACATGCCATTACACTGAAATTTTAAGGCATTTTAAAATAAATACATCGTGTGAGCATTACATTTCAAGTTTATGTCAGGGAAATTGAGGCACAGAGATTTATTAGTATCTTTAGAACCATTCAAATATTTATAAGAAGAGTCAAAAATCCAATTTAGTTTTGTCTTGCATCAATAAGAATGCTATGTCAAATTCCATACTACATCTTTATAGTAGTGAGTACAGTGTGCAGTCATACCGTTCTTAAGGAGTACTCCTAGACTTACTGGATTTACTATCTTTTGTAATTATTCCTGTTCCAGTTGTAATAAATAAGTAGTGCTTAATACATATCTGTGTTCACTTCTGTAAATATGCCATATTTTTATCAACATGATTGATTATGGACTTACTCTGTCTTCATAATAACAAATATTTCATAAAAGGAAACTACCAGAATTGGTTAGAATAATAGAATATCATATTAGTCATATAATTTTAAAACGCCTAAATCTTGTCCTTGACTATCCAGGCATAACCTTCCCAATAAAATATCTGATAAAAATATACACAGAGAAGACTAAAGGGAAAAATGGTTTGGGGTTTTATTCCTTACTGTGGAAGAACTGATTATGCCTACAACTTTAAGCAGAAATCTCTCATATTCCCACAAACGTGTAACTAAAGCACATGCTATATGGATCAGAAAAGGGTTATAAGTGTGGAAAGGTATTGAGGTGTGGTCTTTTGCTTGTATTGTAATACTGAATACTGGCTCCCAAGGCCCGGATTCACCCAGAGATGAGAGAATCCACATGTAGACCCAGGTGACACTATGTGACCATGCCCCAAGGTATCTATGATTGGTGAATAAGGATGCCTACTGAGCACAACTTAGGTAGATGGTGTTTGGGGATTGTGAGCTTAGAGTCTAAGGAGAACCAAGAGGAAGATAGGAGAAATTGTCGGGAGAGGAGAAGATATCATTTATCATAGGAAATCATAAAATAAGACCCAGAGAGCTGACCAGTTGGAATTAAGAGCAGTCCAGAAAGGACATGGCTGGTAATAATTTGGGGATGTTGATAAAGAAGGAGATTCTAATAGCTTTGAGGGTAGAGTCCTGCTCAGATCTAGTGCTGATTAAAGTTTATGATAAATATACAGAAAATGCAGTTCATCTATACAATGGAGTACTACTCAACTATTAAAAACAATGATTTCATGAAATTCATAGGCAAATGGATGGAACTAGAAAATATCATCCTGAGTGAGGTAACCCAATCACGAAAAAATATACATGACATGCACTCACTAATAAGTGGATATTAGCCCAAAAGCTCAAATTACCCAAGATACAATTCACAGACCACATGAAGCTCAAGAAGAAGGATGACTAAAGTGTGGAAGCTTCAGTCCTTAAAAGGGGGAACAAAAATATTCATAGCAGGGGATATGGAGACAAAGTTTGGAGCAGAGACTTAAGGAATGCTCCACCTGAGGATCCAGCCCATATATTCATACATATACATATATATCATTTACATATACATATACATATACATATACATATACATACACATACACATATACATATACATATACATACACATACACATACACATACACATACACATACACATACACATACACATACACATACACATACACATACACATACACATACACATATACATATACATATACATATACATATACGTATACACACAAATATATATATATATATATATATATATATATATATATATATATACACATTCCAAAACTAGTCAATATTAATGAAACCAAGAAGTGTATGCTGACTGGAGCCTGATATATAGCTGTCTCCTGAGAGGCTCAACCAGAGTGTGACAAATACAGAGGTGAATGCTAGCAGCAAACCATTCAACTAAGAACAGGGTCCCCACTGGAGGAATTAGAGAAAGGATTGAAGGACCTGAAGGGGCTTGCAACCCCATAAGAACAATACCAACCAACCAGAGCTCTCAGGGATTAAACCACTACTCAAAGACTATACATCGACAGACCCATGGCTCCAGCTGCATAAGTAGCAGAGGATGGCCTTGTTGGGCACCAAGAGGGAAAGCCCTTGGTCCTGTCAAGGCTGGACTCCCCAGTGTCAGGGAATGTCAGGGTGGGGAGGTGGGAAGGGGGATGGTTTGAGAGGGGGATCACCCTCATAGAAGAAGGAGAGGGGGTGGAATAAGGGACTTATGGACCGGATGTTGGAATGGGAATAACATTTAAAATGTAAATAAAAAGTATCCAATTAAAAAAAAAAGATTGTATGTCCCTTATCCAGGAACTGAATGGTCAAAGACAGGCTAGAACCACCCCCCATTTGAGATTAAATATCAACTACAACTTAAAGACTCCAGAGTTCTACAGTGATCAGCAGATTATGGGGGACTAGATGAACTACAGAAATGCTGAAGGTAAGACTTATAAGAAAATAAACATACCTGATGACTTTAAGGATCAGGAAGGAAGAGAAGGATCCTTACTTTAAATTCCCATAGCAACAACAACAACAAAAACAAACTCTTTAAATATCCACAAGCCTCTTGAAGCAGACACGGAGATAGCTTGGTGTTCAGTATCCCATTTCACTACCTAAAATGGTTTGACAGGGAAGGATCAGATCCAGAGAGACACTTTGCAGGGTAAAGAACTAAAGAGAGAAAAATTTGCCAGAACTGAACCTCTAAATCTATCAAACCACAAACACCGCCAAAGTCTGAGAACCACAAAACCACATTCTCTCACCTATGAACAGATAGACCTAGAGTCACCTCACTGAATTCAAGACCAGAGACACTAACATATATTCAACCTGTGAAGCAGTAAGATAAACATAATTGCTGAAGATTTACTAAAAATATGCTTGACCGAACTTGGCAATCATGTAAGTTTGCGCAAAGGGGATATGACCATCCAGCACATGAGGAAAACAATGGAAATGGGCACATAGCCCAGAGTTACTGTCAGCACAGAGGTAGGAAACCTTCTAAGGGATGGCCTGCCATACCAATGTCTGGGTAGCATTTCTGTCCAACAAATAATCCTTTTGTTTTCCATTCCGACACCACATACCAAACAATATGCTTTAACAGGTTAGATCTGAACACACCAAAAGCTGGCAATCATTAAGGACAGTTTGATCATCTCAAGTGTATTTCAAGTATTTCAACATTTCAAGTATAAAGGAGCCAACCCAAGTCAATACGGAAACAAAGAGTTGAGCAGGGACTGAAGAAAAGGTCATCCAGAGATTGCCCGAACTTGTGATCCATCCCATATGCAGCCACCAAATCCAGTCACTATTGCTGATGCTAAGAAGCGCTTGCTGACAGGAGCCTGATATGGATGTCTCCTGAGAGGCTCTGCCAGAGCCCTACTGATACAGATGAGGATGCTTGCAACTAACCAGTGGACTGAACACAGGGACCCCAATGGAGGAGTTAGAGAAAGGACTCAATGAGTCGAAGGGATTTGCAATCCCATAGGAAGAACAGCAATATCAACCAACCAGACCCCACCAGAGCTCCCGGTGTCTAAACCACCAACCAAATAGTACACGTGGAGGGACCCTGGCTCAAGTCACATATGTAGCCGAGGATGGCATTGTCTGGCATCAATAGGAGGAGAGGCCCTTGGTCCTGTGAAGTCTCGTTTCCCAAGTGTTGGGGAATGCCAGAGCATTGAGGTGGGAGTGGGTCTTTAGGAGTTGGAGCATCTCCTAGAAGCAGGGGGAGGGGAGTGGTAATGGGAGGGGGAATATCCAATAAAAAGAAAAAGAAAATTGGAAAGGCCTGGGCTCTGACTGGGAAAGACACCACTACTTTGTAGACATGATAATGGGTCCAGATATCAGTTGTGTAATCATGCCTGAAGTGACTCCTTGGAAACAGTGCCCAGGCTACATAGTTGATTCCAAATGGACTTGTTCCCAACATAGACTGGGAATAAGACTTGAGGACTGATGTCACAGTTCAAAAGCATAAACCTGTCTCTGAAGCCAAGCTTCTTGTTGAAAAGAAAAAAAAAGGAATAATGAGTATTGCTATAATATTTTGTTACATCTCTGTCATTTTTGGTTTTCTAAAAATTCACTTATTCCTAAATATGTCTTAATTGTTCTACTTTACTTCCTGTATTGTTTGATATGATTGGTTGTATGATATATAATTTTGATTGTTTATTTTAATATATTCTTTTCACTTTTTTTACCTAAAACACCTGTGATTTCATTACATTCCTAAGTTATTTTTACTTTGTAGACTCACCCATCTTTTTTTAATGCATTTCTGTACTAAATTTACTGATCTCTGAACACTCTCCCAAGTTCTATTTTCTATTTATTCTTTCTCATCCACATTCCCTTTTGCTCCCATAGTTACACCTTTATTACTCAACTCATTTTTCTTTCATTTCTTCACATCTAAATTCCTCAAAAGTTATTGAAGGTGAAAGGTGAGTCATTGTTAAATGAAATACGATAATTTTATATGCATTTTCAGCTTACGTAGAAGCTGTGAGGGGAAATAGTATTCTACTTCCAAATTATAACTAAGTCCATGTCCAACATATCTTAATTACCTGAAGTTCATGAAAGACACATACATTTTAGTAAAGAGAGAGGTCTCTTCCCTATTTCAATATAGTCCATTTGTGAATGATAAAAATCATTTCGACTTAATCAATAAAGCAATTTAAAAGAGGAAATCCAATCAATAAACTTATCCTATAAGTCGCATTACAATAATAAAAGCCCTAACTATTAGGGAAATACAGATTGAAAAATAGCATGGAGATTATAGCTCACATCAGTTAGAAAAAAAACCTAGACATCAAGAATACAAAGGAGATATTATGATTAAAAATAACAGCATAAAGGAAATATTGTTACATTTCTTATATAATTGTCTGTAGTTATACCCATGGCAGAGATAAATATGATGCTTCCTCAAACAAATGAAAAGCACAACTATGACTCCTCGGTATTCATCTGAAGGCCACCAAAAGCATGTAGCCCAGAGACATCTGTGTATCAATATTCATTGCAAAACTGTTTACACTGTCCGAGCTATCTAATTGACCTAGATATCTGCTAAAAAATATAATGTTATATTATATTTATTATATTATTCCTCCATTTAACATTATACAAACATATGTAGTGGAATTTTAGTCATCAAAAAACCCACAAATTATATTATTCACAGAATAGATATAATCAGAGATTATTTTGTTAAGCAATATAATTAAGACACAAAAAGATAAAAATTAAATGCTTCCTCTCATTGTGGATCCACATGTTATCTAGGAAATAAAGTCACTAATGCATGTGGCATGAAAAGAGAATCAAGCTGTATGGAAATCTTGGAACTAGAGGGATGCAGTAGAAACCCTAGGATTAAGAGAACTTAACAAAATGCTAATTAAATAAAGCATTCACATAACACACATTCAGACACCCAATTACTGAGCACTTGTTATTTTTTAAAGTGTCACTTAAAGCAACATAGAGGAAAATGCATCTAAGTACTAAAATGCAGTTAATTACTCCTTTTTGAATTACATATACTATTGAAGGAGGTCCTTGAGATATTTCCAGATTTCTCATATGGTCTAAGAACTCAGTAGAAATTCAAGTATATAATGTTCAAAATTCAGACACGCACACACATACACACACACACTTAATAATATATGTATATGTAGACATATATATATATATAACATTTATATAATATATATAACATAAATGCTGATCCTCAATTATTGTCTTTCTCTAAGAAGGATAATAACAGTGACTATCATAATGCTATGCCTGAATACTAAATGTAGTAGTAAATGGGTAAGAGTCGATTATAGTACAGTATTGTTTATAGTAATTATTCTTGTCTTTTTCTGACAATATATAGCACAATCTTACTGGAATAATGAAGCTGGTAAAGTCATGACCATTAGTGTAAATGGAACATGAGATATGGCTATACTCTGAATTTTCTAAAGAGGCTAAAATCAAGGACTCAAAATTAAAGCAAGGTACATTAAATTTTATCCCAATTATAAATGCATCAAAGATCTGTCCACTAACCTCCAGCTACCCTCTAGCAAGCAGACTAGTTACATGTTATTTGCACAATCATAACAATCACAAAACATATAACGGGCAGATATCATATAGTAGAATAAAGATTCTACTCATATTGCGGTCTTTAAATTACTGAATTATTATCAGTTTTATTCACATTTATTATTTGCCTAAGAGATTTGTAAGCTGTTTTCCATCCTTCATTTTAAATTAACAGTTAGGTTCTCATAGATTCAATGGTTATGTTTTTTAAATGCTGAATAACTGTGCAGACTTCATATAGATAAAACCAGCAAAACATTTATTGTTTTTCCCTTTAGTATATTTTTGATCCCGTGGAAATTATATACTTGCCATGAGTTATGTACAGACTAGGAAAATAGCATATTTATTAATTTCTACAGTTTACACAGCAGAACAAAGCAATACATATGACTTTGTCATACAACTTTCCATTCTCATAGCTCACTAACTACAAAGTGATACATGTTTGTAGGTAATGAGATATGAATAGAATTTATGAAAACAGGTGTCATGGATAAAACAAACTGGTATCAGCTTGGTAATATACTTAGTATGCATTTATTAACTGTATGTCCGGAAGTAAAAAATCTGAAATATTCATCAGAAGTTTCAACGATGAAAGTACTTACCTAGCTATTGGCATTTAAGGAAAGAAATGGAGTAATAAAGTTTATATTAATTAAAAAGTAAAAGAATTAATAATGCAATTTATAAAAAGCTTCTATGACCTTCAGGAGCAAATCTGTGCCATTGACATGCCCAGTATCTGGATATCTGTCACGCCTGACTTGTACGCACATTCTTCATTTTCAAAGTCAGCAGGAAACTGGCTTCAATGCTTTCATTAACAGCTCAAGACAGAGAAAGTTTGTCTTCTACAATCCTTACTGTATTTTTATTTCTAAGTAATAATACATTACATATTGCAGCCAAGTATTTGAGGATTTCTAGCTTCTGAATTGTGGATATCATTGACCAATAATATGACATATTATTTGAAGGGCATGTGCAACTTTTCAGACACTTTTTCATTAACAATATATAATTTTCTTTTGCATTTCTACCTCAGGCCTCAGGAAATTGTCTAGAAAAAGAAGCAACATTTTTTATTGGATACTTTTTATTTACATTTCAAATGTTATCCCCTTTTCCAGTTTCTTGTTCATAAGCCCTCTCTCCTTCCCATTTCCCCCTTCTTCTATGAAGGTGTCTCCCCACCCATCTTCCTACCCCTTTTTTCATCCCCACCCTGACATTTCCCTACACTGGATAGGGGGCTTCCTGGCTTGTCAGGACCCAGGGCTTCTCTTCTCTTTGGTACCCAACAAAGCCATCTTCTGCCACATATGCAGCTGGAGCCATGGGTCTGTCCATGTGTACTCTTTAGGTAGTGGTTTAGTCCTTTGGAGCTCTGGTTGGTTGGTATTGTTTTTCTTATGAGAATCCTTTCAGCTCCTTCAATCCTTTCTCTAACTCCTCCAGTGGGGACCCTGTACTCAGTTCAATGGTTGTCTGCTGGCATTTGCCCCTGTATTTGTCATGCTCTAGCAGAGCCTCTCAGGAGACAGCTATATCAGGCTCCTGCCAGTATGCACTTCTTGGCATTAGCATTATTGTCTAGTTTTGGTGGCTGTATGTATATGGGCTGGATCCCCAGGTGGGACAGGCTCTGAATGGCCATTCCTTCAGTTTCTGCTCCAAACTTTGCCTCCATATCTCCTCCTATGAATATTTTTGTTTCCCCTTTTAAGAAGGACTGAAGCATCCACACTTTGGTCATCCTTCTTCTTGAGCTTCATGTGATCTACGGATTACATCTTGGGTAATTCGAGCTTTTGGGCTAATATCCACTTATCAGTGAGTGCATACCATGTGTGCTTTTTGTGATTTGGTTACTTCACTCAGAATGGCAATTTCTAGTCCCATCCATTTGCCTATTAATTTCATGAAATCATTGTTTTTAATAGTGGGTAGTACTCCATTGTGCTCATGTACCACATTTAAAGTATGAAATCACTAATGACCTGAAAGCCATACAAAATAGAAGAGTAAGCTAGAAATAAGCTGTGCCTTGGGGACAATTCCAGTTACCTGGCTCTCCCAACCACTCTTGTTTGCAGTTATTGCCTTTTGTTTTATGCAGAAAATTCTTTCAATTCTATTCAACTGCAATAAATAATACTTTGTGAAATCATCACACACACACACATACACACAGTGAATATACACATCTTACTGCCTGTAAATTTGAGATAGATACTCAAATTGATAATTTGGACAGATACTTGATTTTCTATTTTTTAAGTCTGTATATATTTCTGCATTAAAATTATAATTAATTAAAATCTATTAAGAAATTCTGAGAATACAGAATTCTGAATATATTATGAAAACCTACACAAATGTTACTGAACTGTGCATAGCACAAGGGAAGGAAGCAATGAAAAGTAAAGAAACCTTCACTCTTACTAGAGAAGCAGGGGTAATCACGGTACAGACTTCTCTTTAATTATTCTCAGTTATATTTTATATACAGTTGTACATTTGTAAAGCTATAGCACCTTTACAACTCTTTATAGGGTAATATATATAACTCACTTGTCTGCCATTGAAAACTGAGCTAAGTGCTTTTGAGTTAATAAAATATAAAAGTTAAAAACTAAAAACGAAATGTCACTCTTTATAAAAGAGTACAAATACTGTTAGAGATAGAGTGATGAGTATAAATAGAAATATGAAGAAACATGTTACATTTGGGAATAAAGTACTATGGTATAGGATGTATAGGTCAAAGGGTCAACATAGTTGTTTGCTTTTATGTAATTTAATAAAATGAGAGACCAAACTATGAAAATTCTGGGTTTTTAGATGGAAGATCATTTGACTCTGATGCAAGATTATGCACAAAGTACCTGAGATTCGACTCCTGTCTGAAAAACACGAGTCACCAATGTAGCCAGAATACAGTGATAAAGAATAACGATGAGTCAGAACTAGAGCAGCAATTTAGAGCCACATCTTTATTCTCTGATAAATCATATTATTAATATGTCTTTGTCCAAATTCCTCCTGTATGTCTTTTCCTATTTGATTGGAACATGCTTTAAAGAATTAAGTAGCCTATTGAAGTATAACCATGTAGGAATGTCTATGAGGTCTTAATGTCCTGCCCTGATCATTGTTAGGCATAGATAGGAAATAAAGCACTTTATCACTTCCCTTCTAACTGGTACATGCAAATGACTGCCTACATTATTCAGTTGTCATGCTGTGAACTTAAGGAATACCAAAAAACCTACAGCTAGCTCATGCAGCTAAGTCTTGGGTGACTTGAAGCAATATGTCCACTGGAATCCTTGCCAAAATGATGAGAAAAGCTGATTTAATATATTTATAAATGAAAAAAAAATGGATGGCTATCAGAAAGCATGAGACTGTATTCTTGTATCCAACTTAGCATTAAATTCCCACCCCATACTGGAATATGGATCTATAAGTACATATCAAAATTTTAATTCTGTTAGTGTTTTATCCTTTACATACCATTCAAATAAGTAAAATACTTTATAGAATCTACAATTTATGCATTAATAATTTACTTGAGTAAATAATAAGCAAAACCTAGATAATGCTAGAGGTATAAAAATATGTCACTAAAGCATTTCCAATTTTATGTTAAAAATTTCTACAAAAATAATGTATTTAAGATATTGCAATGATTCTTGAACCCTACTAATTTTTTTTTCAAACATACGCACTCTCTCATGGTCAATAGTAAAAATAATACAGAAAGAAGATTGTTTCTAATAGGGATTCACACTCAGGTCAGGTCAGCTTTAATTTTTCCTTTCATGTATTAAATAAATCTTACTCTTTTGTTAAGAAAGTCAAATAACCTACATCATACATTTTATAATTTATTGCATGCTCTAAATTAGGTTATTAAAATATAATGGCATGTATTTTTAAAATAAAATATGGTACCCAAATTTGGGCAATAATGAAATCATTCAGAATTATCAAAGGAGCAAAAATGTAAATTCAGAAATGCTATATTAGTGTCTTTTTCTTCCTTTTATGCTATTAAATTGCCTCATCTTGCATCTGCCTGAGTTTACTCATTTATTCATTTGCAACAATCAGGGAAGTACAGCCATGGTTAAATGTTTGCATTATGAGAAAAGGTTTTTGAATACGAACTTTGAGAGTTAAAATTGCCTAAGTGGGTATTTGAGTTCTTAATGTTGAATGCTTCCTTTTTACATTTATTTAAGAGGTTACAGTTTTTATACAAAAATTTTAGCTTCTTCATCATGTATGCATACATTGTATTTTGCAGTGAAAATTTTATAAGCCTAAGTAAGTGTGAAGCTGACAGACAAGCCTTTCTCTGCCACACTTACTATGACGTGTTTTACTCCACTTTCTATCCTTTCCTTGCTTCCTCATGGTTCAGTTTCTATTCTATTTGACAAGAGTTAAAACAGCTAT
Source organism: Rattus norvegicus (assembly GCF_021556685.1). Lineage (NCBI taxonomy): Eukaryota > Metazoa > Chordata > Mammalia > Rodentia > Muridae > Rattus > Rattus norvegicus. The sequence goes on along the minus strand of NC_141544.1, from coordinate 59,838,655 downwards.
AAATTTCATAATTAAATATGCCCAGTTATACATTGAATCTGCTATTGGATATTTTCTCATAAGTGTTTTATGGGGTCAATAATCCAAGTACATGATTATTACTTAATTTATGAGTGAATCACTTTTAAAAATGTAGTCAAGGCAATGCTTGCACACAGCTGTATCCAATAGAGATACATTTTAGTTTGTGGCAGTAAATGAAAACAGATTTACAATTATAACAATTGGCTATACAAATGCAGACTTCTAATAAAATCAAAAGGTACTTTTAGGTTTTAAAACCTATGCACAAGAGACATGACATGCTGAAATAAAATTCCTGTAAAATATACTGATATGAGCAGCATGTGATCATTCACATAACTGTGCCACCCTTTGAAGGTTTTTGCTGGTTTGAAATATCAGTTGAATTAACAAAAGACATTTTTATAGTTCGCCATAAAGTCTAAAGTCATAATTAGGTTTTATGAAGCATTCTGAATGCTAACAGAGAAACACATGCAAATAGGGTTTAAGTAGTTATTAAAAGAAATATTAATATGGTTATTCTGAACATATTTTCCAGTAGCACAATAATCCTGCAAAAATTATATAAGAATTGTGAGACAGTTGCACTAATAGCTCATGCTATTCTCAGACAGCATTAGGTTATTAAAATATAATGGCATGTATTTTTAAAATAAAATATAGTCCCCAAATTTGGGCAATAATGTGTTTCACAAACAAAGAAATTTTAATAATTATTTGGATTTCCTAATCTTCTCATAGTTCTTTGTCCATTCTCTATGTCTGTTGCATAAGTGGTATGCATTTCCCATGAATGTTGCTTACAATGTGTTTTACAATGATCTCACTAATGTTGGAGACCATAAAAGAAATACACAGCAAATTATTTTGTTATTACAAAAGTTTAGATGGTATAAACTTTTCTATATAAAAATATACTTTTTGTTCTATGCATTCTGGATATAAAAATATCTTAGATTAATCTGCTTAGAAGCAATATATCTATCTGAACTGTTATGCTCTTCGTTTATAACTAACAGAAATAAAGTGATAAAATATATACTTGTTAAAAATTCTATAAAACGTGAGTGTAAGCCTTGTAAGAACATAAAATCACGATAAAACACTTCATTTGCTTTTAAGAAAAGGGTGAGGTATGTCCCCATTTTATGCCCAAGCACCTAATGTTAATTGTTCATTCATTCTGCCTAAAGCGCTGGGATGGAAATTGGTATTAATGACTGGAGAAAAACAAATGGCACGATTTAACAATGGGGTTTGTTTATTAAATACTTTATGGTAGAGCTTATTTAAAAACCATGAACACAATAGAACAAAGAGTTTGAAAGTTCACTTTGGTGGTGATTATGATCAAGGAGTGATATTTTTACTTTTCTTTTGATGTGGTCGAATATTACTGAAAGCAGCTTGAGGAAAATGGTGAGATTTGAGGAAGTTCCTGAGGTGTAGAGTTCGTAATGAAGGGGACAGCATGGCAGTAGGAACAGGAAACTAGATCACCATATCTTGTCTGCAGACAGGAGTCAGAGAGACAGCTGTAAGTTAGGCAAGACTACAAGCCCTCAAAGCCTGCCTTAGTGTTATCTTCCATCACCAAGGTCACACTACTCCAAACCCAAACTGCTTCAAACAGTACTACTAATCGGGTAACAAGTATTCAAATACGTGAGCCTTTGGGCAAGTTATTTCTCATTTAGCCACACCAGGATTTTGATCTTATATTCAACGAAAAATTGCTATGGTTATAATAAGTTAAACTTAAGGTTGAATTTATGAAAATGCTAAAGTTTAAATGCTCTATGCAAACTATAGTAGAAAACTGTACAAGACAAACATATCATTTGTGATTCTGTCACTACAGCAAAATATTTGAGGCAACTCATTGATTAAAATAATATTGTTTATTATTAAAGATAATCACGTCTAAGTTTCAGTGACAACATAACTTTGGTACTCTGGTGAGAACATCATGGTGTGGCCGGAACATATAGGTGAACGAAAGGGATTGGCATAAAACCACAATAATCATCAATGACCTAAGGAATTTAACAACACCCAACTTCTCTAGCACTCCAGCCCTCCACAGTTCTGCTATATACCTGGGTACTCTATGTGTGTACTTTGAGAGGCAATCATCTCCAATAGCTACATACACAGTAAGTGGTAGAAAACCGAAGAGAGTTATCTGAATGACTACTTTCATTTTTTAAATTATGTTTAATAATGGGTATGTTCATATATATGTATCTATATGCCTATGTTTATTAATATAAAATAATCCATATTCAGGTGCTCAGACTATAGATTTAATGAGATATTAAGGTCTGCATTAGGTTATAAAATATGCTTAGCTATTTTATATGCATGAAATTACATAGCCGCCAAATACTCTGTAAAAAAGAAAACTCATGGGCTGGGGAATTTCCTCAACCATTAAAGGTTAGGCTCACAACAATATAACAATCATGAGAAGCACGCGATTTCAGGAAAATAGGTTGTTGCTTTTCAAACAACACACAGAAAATAAGGGGAGTTTTCTTGAATAAAATGACACAATGCAAAATAATAATTTGTCACATTGAAGAATAAGGAGATCATCAATAGTGTGTGTAAGTCAGTGAGAGAATGTAGGCAATCAAAAATATTTAATCTTCCAGATTTTTCCGCAGATTCTGGAGAACCAGAGATATCGGAGAGAAGAAGATAATACACACTGAAAGTTTTCAAAGTCTCCAGTGGTTAAGGTAGAAAAAAGATATATCTCAGAAGAGCCTACCTCAATACATACCATAATCAGATTAAATTGTGAACATTAGCTGTAGGTCAGTTGGGGAAGAGATATAGCATGAAAGATCCGATTCACCAACAGTGTTACAGGTTCCTTCCATTCTCTTACAAGCTGGTGATTAATTTTCTATGTTATAACTAGTTTAGGTACTAATCAGATAACTGCCATGAAGTTGATGCAATCCTGCCTGGAAGATAGGCTAGGACCAGGGCGGCACAAAGCATGTGGGAGTAAGCAACCTATATCTGGTTTGATTTAAGGTATTCCGAAAAATAGAATTCATAGCTGGCCTTGCTTGGGTGGCCAAGAACCTGAGACCAGATAACCAAAAAACCCAAAGTAAGACCAAAAGCTACTGTTTTTCTCCTGTTAATTTGTCTCATCCAATTTCAATGTAATACTTTTGTTGTATCTTATTATATCTTATTTTGTTATATTTTTTTAAAAATGAAGAATGAATGAATGAATGAATGAATACCTAACCACTAGAGCAAAGAGTATAAACTGTCATTTATACCTGCTGGGAGGAAAATAAATCGGTTTCAGTCAATAGATTGACACTTAGTATAAAAACTACTCCTGGACAGGTGATATGTTCAGGAGAAGCTGACCAACGAGCATATAATGCTATTTAGGGGTTGTTGTTGCTGCTGCTGCTGCTGCTGCTGCTGCTGATGATGATGATGATGATGATGATGATGATGATGATGATGATGATGGTGATGGTGATGGTGATGATGATGATGCTAAAGAACTAATGTTGAATGAGTTGAGAGTGGAGAAGATTTGAAAGGACTTAGTGTGGGGGAAGAATGATCAAAATTTATTTAAATTTAAAAATTAATTTCATGATGTTATTGTTTTTAATGGCTGAGTAACACTGCATTCTGCAAATGTACTAGTCTATTTATCCATTCTTTGGTGAAGGAAAGAAAATCTTTGTTGGTTCCACTTTCTGGCTATTAGAAATAAAGCTGGTGTGAGCGTAGTCGAGCAGGTGTCCTTGTGGTATGGTGGAGCTTCTTTTGGGTATAAGCCAATCAATCTTGAGGCAGACCTATTCATCTATTCCCAAATTTCTGGAAATTCCATTCGCTCCACATGCTCGCCAACATGTGCTGTCACTTGAGTTTTTATCTCAACCATTCTGACAACTGTAAAATAGAGTCTCAGAGTCATTTTGATTTCCATCTCCCTGATGACTAAGATGCTGAACGTTCTTTAAGTGCTTCTTGGCCGATAGAGATTCCTTTGTAGAAATTCTGTTAGAACCATACCACATTCTTTTTATTCTTTAATCTTTTTTTAATAGTCCAGTCTTTATCCCCCTACCTGTCTGCCCTCTGACAGTTCCTCATCCCATATCTTCTACCCCTGTCTGCAAGAGGATGTTCTCAGCCCCTGCGTCCACCCCATCACACCTCCTCACTCCCTGGGGCCTCAAGTCTCTTGATGCATCTTCTCTCAGTGAGTCCAGACCAGGAAGTGTTTTGCTGTATATATGTTGGGAGCCTCATATCAGCAGATGTATGCTGTGTGGTTGGTGACTCAGTGTCTGAGCAATTCCAGGGGTCCAGGTTAGTTGAGACTGCTGGTCTTCCTGTAGGGTCACCTCCTCCTCAGCTTCTCCTAGTTTTTCACTAATTCAACGACAGTGGTCACCAGCTTCTGACCATTGGTTGGGTGTAAATGTCTGCATCTGACTATTTCAGCTGCTTGTTGTCCGATTCGGAGGGCAGGAATGATAGGATCCTGTTTGTAATCACCCCATAGCCTCAGTAATAGTGTCAGGTCTTGGGACCTCCACTTGAAATGGATCCCAAATTCGGCCTGTCATTAGACCTCCTTTCCCTCAGGCTCCTCTTCATTTTTGTCCCTGCAGCTCTTTCAGACAGGAACAATTATAGTTCAGAGGTTGTGACTGTGGGATGCCAACCCCATCTTTGCACTTGATGTCCTGTCTTTCTACTTGAGGTAGACTCTCCAAGCTCCCTCTTCCTACTATGGGTCATATCATGTAAGATCCTTCCCTTTGAGTCCTGAAAGTCTCTCACCTCCCAGGTCTCTGTGGGTTTTTTGTTTTCTTTATATCTAGTATCTTGAATTCTTTATATATTTTGGATGTCATCCCTCTCTCAGATGTGGAGTTGGTGAAAATGTTTTACCATTCCATAGGCTGCTGTTTTATATCATTGAGAGTGTCTTTCCCCTTATATAAGGACTTCAATTTCAGGAGGTACCATTTATTAATTGTTGATCATAGTGCCAGAGTTATAGGTGTTCTGTTCAGGTAGTTACCTCATGTAGCAATGCATTTAAGGCTATTTCCCAATTTTTTTTCTTCTATCATATTTAGTTTATCTAGTTTTATGCTGAGGTATTTGATCCGCTTGAACTTGTGCTTTTCTATGTAGGGCGATAGCTGTGTATCTATTTCCTTTCTTCAACACGAAGATACCTGGTTAGATCAGAACTACTTGTTGAATATGCTATCTTTTTTTCCATTGTGTAGTTTTTGGCTTCTTTGTCAAAAATCTATTGTCCATACATCTGTGAATTTACCTCGGGTTCTTCGATTTGATTCCATCGATCAATTTGTTTGGTTTTAGGCCAATACCATGAGGTTGTTGTTATTATTATTATTATTATTATTATTATTATTATTATTATTATTATTTACAGATCAAAATCAGGGATGATGATACAGCCAGAAGTTCTTTGATTGTACAGGATGGCTTTATCGACTTTGTTATTTGTTTGTTTATTTGTTTGCTTTGTTTTTAGTGTGCGTGTTGGGTATTTTTACATAATAAATTGTTTTTAAAATTTTTTTTATTTATTTTTACAGTCCAGATTTTATTCCATTCCAGGTCCACCCTCTGACTATTCCATATACCGTAGCTCCTCCATGCCCCCCACCCGACTCCACCCCACCCCAGCCTTGTCTCCACAAGGATGTCCCCACCCCACCACCCCACCAGACCTCTAAACTTCCTGGGGCCTCCGGTCTCTTGAGGATTAGGTGCCATCTTCTCTGACTAAACAGAGACCTTGGAGTCCTCTGCTGTATATGTATTGGAAGCCTCACATCAGCTGGTGTATGCTGCCTGGTTGGTGATCCAGTGTCTGAGAGATCTCAGGGGTGAAGGTTAATTGAAACTGCTGGTCCTCTTACAGGTACACCCTCCTCCTCAGCGTCCTCCAGCTTTCCCCTAATTCAACCAGAAGAGTCAGCAGCTTCTGTTCATTGGTTGGGTGCAAATATCGGCATCCGACTCTTTCAGCTGCTTCCTGTTTGGTATTTCAGAGCTCAGTCAGGATATGTCTTTTTTGTGAGCGCCCCATAGCCTCAGTAATGGTATCAGGTCTTGGGGCCTCCTCTTGAGCTGGATCCCACTTTGGGCCTGTCTCTGGACCTTCTTTTCCTCAGACTCTTCTCCATTTACATTCCTGCAGTTCTTTCAGACAGGAAAATTTATTGGTTAAAGTTGTGACTGTGAGACAGCAACTCCAACCCTCACCTAATGCTCTGTCTTACTGCTGGAGATGGGCTCAACGAGTTCCCTCTCCTTACTGTAGAGAATTTTATCTAGGGTTCCTCCTTTGAGTCCTGAGAGTCTCACAACTCCCAGGTCTCTGGTACATTCTGGAGGGTCCTCCCAACTACCTTCCTCCTGGGGTTGCCTGTTTCCATTCTTTCTGCTGGCCCACAGGGCTTCAGTCCTTTTCCTCCACCAAATATCAGATCATGTTCCCCTCTCCACCCACCCCTGCCCTCTTTCCCTCCTAGGTCCCTCCCTCTCTCCCTGCTGCAATTGCTCTCTTCTCCCTTCCAAGTGGGACTCAGGTGTCCTCACTTGGGCCTTTCAAGTTTTTGGCATTTTTGAGTTATTCAGAGAATATCTTGGATAATCTGTACATTTTCCCCCTTTGGCCAATATCTACTTATTAGCGAGAACATACCGTGCATATCTTTTTGGGTGTGAGTTACCTCACTCAGGATATTTTCTAGTTCCAATCATTTGCCTGCAAAATACAGGATGCCCTCATTTTTAATAGCTACATAGTATTCTATTGTGCAAATGAACCACATTTTCTGTATCTATTCTTCTGTCATGGGACATCTGAGTTGTCTTGGGGCCTTCTCTTGAGCTGGATCCCACTTCTGGATATCACAAATAAGGCTGCTGTGAACATAGTGGAACATGTGTCCCTGTGGGATGGTGGAGCATCTTTTGGGTATATTCCCAAGAGTGGTATTGCTGGGTCTTTAGGTAGATCTATTTCCAATTTTCTGAGGAAGCCCCAAATTGATTTCCAGGCTGGTGGTATTAGTTTGCATTTCCACCAGCTGTGGAAGAGTGTTCCTGTTTCTCCACATCCTAGCCAACATGTGTTGTCACCTGAGGTTTTGAACCTGAGGTTTATAGTCATTCTGACTGGTGTAAAGTGGAATCTCAGGGTCGTTTTAATTTGCATTTCTCTCATCATGAAGGACTTTGCACTTTTCTTTAGGTGCTTCTCAGCCATTCGAGATTCCTCTGTTGTGAATTTTCAGTATAGTTCTACTTCGGTTGTTTGGTTTTTTGGTGGTTAACATCTTGAGCTCTTTAGATATTTCGGATATTAGCCCTTTATCAGATGTGGGGTAGGGGAAGTTTTTTTCCCAATCTATAGGTTGCCGATTTGTCTTATTGGCTATGTCGTTTGCCTTACAGAAGCTTTCCAGTTTCATGAGGTCCCATTTATCAATTCTTGATCTTAGAGTGTGAGCTACTGGAGTTTTGTTTAGTGAATTCATCCCTTGTGCTAATGAGTACAATTCTCTTTCCCACTTTTTTTTCTGTTATATTGAGTGTACTTGGTTTTATGTTGAGGTCCTTGATTCACTTAGACTTGAGCTTTGTGAAACATGACAAACATGAGTCTGTTTTCATTTTTCTACATTGAGATAGCCAGTTAGTCCAGCACCATTTATTGAAGATGATTTCTTTTTTCCATTGTATATTTATGGCTTCTTTGTCAAATATCAAGTATGCATAAATATGTGGTTTTATTACTGAGTCTTCAATTCTATTACGTTGGTCAACCTGTCTGTCTCTGTACAAATACCATGCAGTTTTTAATCACCTTTGCTCAGTAGTAGAGCTTAATGTCAGGGATGGTGATTCTCCCAGTCATTCTTTTATTGTTAAGAATTATTATGACTATTCTGGGTTTTTGCTTTTCCAGATGAATTTGAGATTCCACGCCTTTGAAGTATTATGTTGGTATTTTGATGGGGATTGCATTGATTCGCTAGATTGCCTTTGGTAGGATGGTCATTTGTTTTTTGCAAAGTCTGTAAAAATTGTGTTGGAATTTTAATGGGGATTGCTTTGACTCTGTAGATTGCTCTGGGATGATGGTGATTTTCACTGTGTTAATCTTACTGATATTTGAGAACATGAGATCTTTTCACATTTTGATATCCTCTTCAATTTCTTTAAAGAAGTTATCGTTTTAACATTTCTTGCACTTGCTTGTTTAGAATTACACCACGATTTTCAGGCAAATGGCTGGAACTAGAGAAGATGATCCTGAATGAGGAACCCCACACCCAGAAACACAAAGATGGTATGTACTCATTTATAGCTGGATATTAGTCTTTGAGTTCAGGATAACCATGCATGCTACAGAACACAGACCCAAATAGGGTAAGAAACAAGAAGGCTCAGGTGGGAACTTGAGTGCCACAGAGAAGCAGAAATAGATTAGACATTGGAGATGTATAGCAGAAGAGGACTGGATAGGGTAGGGGAGTGGTGAGGATGGAACTGGAGAGCTGATTGTGTGGAAGAGGCTAGAGGATGGAGGGAGATAGTAATAGGAGAGACAACTATACATTGGGGATCAGTATCTCTGGAACAAAATAGAACTGACAAAATGAAAATGCCCAGGAATCTATGAAGGTGACCCTAGCTAAGGCTCCTAGCACTAGGGCTATGAAGCCTGAACTGGCCATCTTCTGTAACCAGGCAAGACTTCCAATGAAGGGATCGGGATATCCACAAACCTTAAAACCTTAAAACCACAAAACCTTAGACCCACAATGTCTCTTGTCTGCAAAAGGTGTAAGAGTAAAAGATAGAACAGAATTTGAGGGGAGGGCCAACTAATGACTGGCCCAGCTTCAGAGTTATGCCATGAGAGGGAGCCTACCCTAACATTATTAATGATATTCTGTTATATTTAAACATTGGAAGCCTAGCATAACTGTTTTCTGAGAGCCTTCACCCAGAAAGTGATAGAAATTGATCCACAGCCAAACATTAAGTGGAGCTTGGGAAATCCTGGAAAAGGGAGATGATGGGTTGAAGGATCCAGGGAGGTCAAGGACACCACCAAAAAACCCCTAGAGAATCAAATATCCCTGGACCACAGAGGCTCATAGAGACTGAATTGCCAGCTAGAAAGCATGAATGAGGTGGACCTAGGCCGTTTGCACATACGTCAACAGTTGAGCAGCTGGCCCTCATATAAGATTCCTAACCATAGGATCAGGGTGTGTTTCTGGCTCTCTTGCCTGCCTTCAAATCTTTTCCCCTAACTAGGATGCCTTATTTAGTCTCAATATGATAAGATGCACCTAGTCCTGTTGGAAATTGATATGCCAAGGCTGGTCAATATCCATAGGAAGAGGGGTAAGTGAAGGAGAAGGGAAAGTGAGAGAGAGAGAGGGACTAGAATGCAAGAAGGGAGAGGAATCTCCAATAGGAATGAAAGTAAACAATTAATAAGTAAAATACTGTTTTAATAAAATACACAATGAAAAACTTTAAAAATTGGGAGATATCAACAATAAAAGGACTTCAAGGGGAATCACTCTCCCTGAACTCAAGCAGTATTACAGAGCAATAGTGATAAAAACTGCATAGTATTGGTATAGAGACAGACAGATAGACCAATGGAACAGAATTGAAGACACAGAAATGAACCCACACACCTATGGGCACCTGATTTTTGACAAAGGAGCCAAAACCATTCAATGGAAAAAAGATAGCATTTTCAGCAAATGGTGCTGGTTAAACTGGAGGTCAACATGTAGAAGAATGCAGATCGATCCATGCTTATCACCCTGTACACGGCTTAAGTCCAAGTGGATCAAGGACCTCCACATCAAACCAGATACACTCAAACTAATAGAAGAAAAACTAGGGAAGCATCTGGAACACATGGGCACTGGAAAAAATTTCCTGAACAAAACACCAATGGCTTATGCTCTAAGATCAAGAATCGACAAATGGGATCTCATAAAGCTGCAAAGCTTCTGTAAGGCAAAGGACACTGTGGTAAGGACAAAATGGCAACCAACAGATTGGGAAAAGATCTTTACCAATCCTACAACAGATAGAGGGCTTATAACCAAAATATATAAAGAACTCAAGAAGTTAGTCCGCCGGGAGTCAAATAACCCTATTAAAAAATGGGGATCAGAGCTAAACAAAGAATTCACAGCTGAGGAATGCCGAATGGCAGAGAAACACCTAAAGAAATGTTCAACATCTTTAGTCATAAGGGAAATGCAAATCAGAACAACTCTGAGATTTCACCTCACACCAGTGAGAATGGCTAAGATCAAAAACTCAGGTGACAACAAATGCTGGCGAGGATGTGGAGAAAGAGGAATACTCCTCCATTGTTGGTGGGATTGAAGACTGGTACAACCATTCTGGAAATCAGTCTGGAGGTTCCTCAGAAAATTGGACATTGAACTACCTGAGGATCCAGCTATACCTCTCTTGGGCATATACCCACAAGGTGCCCCAACATATAAAAAAGGCAGGTGCTCCACTATGTTCATAGCAGCCTTATTTATAATAGCCAGAAGCTGGAAAGAACCCAGATGCCCTTCAACAGAGGAATGGATACAGAAAATGTGGTACATCTACACAATGGAATATTACTCAGCTATCAAAAACAATGCCTTTATAAAATTCATAGACAAATGGTTGGAACTGGAAAATATCATCCTGAGTGAGGTAACCCAATCACAGAAAAACACACATGGTATGCATTCATTGATAAGTGGCTATTAGCCCAAATGCTTGAATTACCCTAGATGCCTAGAACACATGAAACTCAAGACAGATGATCAAAATGTGAATGCTTCACTCCTTCTTTAAAAGGGGGAACAAGAATACCCTGGGCAGGGAATAGAGAGGCAAAGATTAAAACAGAGACAGAAGGAACACCCATTCAGAGCCTGCCCCACATGTGGCCCACACATATACAGCCACCCAATTAGACAAGATGGATGAAGCAAAGTAGTGCAGGCCAACAGGAGCCGAATGTAGATGTCTGCCGGATGTCTCTCCTGAGAGACACAGCCAGAATACAGCAAATACAGAGGCGAATGCCAGCAGCAATTGATTTTTAAAAGAATTATTATTTAGTCCCTGGGCTATCAAGTATCAGGTTCTTGATCACCTAAGCAGGGACAGGTATGTATTCCATCTCATGAATTCAAATCGATATCTGTTGGCTACTCCCACAAACTTTGTTTCACCATTGCCTTTGCATATCATGCAGGCCATATACCATTGTTGATAAAGGGTTTATGACTGGTTTTGTGGTTGTGTTTGTCTTTTGAGAGTGTTCAGAGTATGTTACTGTACCAAAGACCTTGGTACATAGGGGTGGACGACCTATGTAGGCATGACTAGACATCTTCATTTTTAATGAATTGTGTAGTTATTATCTTCAACAATGGGGACTTGCTGTCTTTGTAGATAAGCATAGTCTTGGAAAATGCCTGGGTTGTTTGATGATATCCATGGGACTTCTTTGGTCAACAACTCAACTAGATGCAAGTGCATCCTTGTTCAGGAACCTTCATTTAGTGATAAGGGGTGACCACTTAGGACTCCATGTCCTCGTTGTTTGCAAGTTTTAAGTAGATCAACTTCATATACATACACATATTAGGATTTTCTACTCTATTAGGGTCCAATACTCCTATTCGAATGCTCCTATATTTTAACTTTTCTCCCTGTATTCTCCCCCAGAATCCCATCTCCACTCCCCCTCCCAAGTGAGCCAAAAATACAGCTGTTCACACCAAACTGGTATACACATCCTAAACATCAATATTCAGCATTATTTCCACAGTAGCAAAATTTTTGTGTGAGTGAAATGTCCTTTGAGGTGTTTGCCTGTTGCGTAGTATCTAGTCACTTAAGTTTCAAAATCATGGCTTTGCCTGCCAAAAGAGGTACAACGTGATCACACATGTCAGTCTCAGACCTACTCACAGTAAAGACTTTGCACGATTTAATGCTTTTTTCCCCATTATCACCCAACTGCCAGTTTTGCTCATCTTCGCGTCTTCTAGCTGCTATCAGAAAAAAAGAACAGCTGCTTCATCACATTGTGTGCTGTATGGGTTCTGCAAATGTATATGCTTGTATTTAATGTTACAGCTCTGATGTTCTGTCCTCCCCCATGTATCCATATATTTCTAAACAATCTGTGAAGAAACAGCTCTGAGAATAAAATTGTTAACAAGAATAAAATAGAAGTGGTGCCGATCTACGCCACTTACTTATAACCACCCCCACAGAGATTACTAATGCCTACATGTTGAAACAAAAATAAAATTCACTCATTTACTTTTATCCCTACTTTATATAAAGTAGTATATTACCGTGATTTAAAAAAGGGAAAGGAAAGTGGATAGCCACACTGTATAATGAACTATTGTATATATAAATTTTCAACTATATTTATAGTTTTTTACTGAATATACTTTGCATCATAAATATATATGTATATATGTATATACATATACATATATATGTATAACATGCACATGCATTATATAAAATATATTGTAACAATCCCTATATTAAAATTGCATGTAACTAATAAAGTGATATTTTAAAATCATTCTATTTCCATGAACATATTGAAAGTTGATCTAAGGAGACAAATTGCCTCTCATCTTGGTTTTATTGATAACAAAATAACAGAAATTGAATATACACATCTTGATATAGCTAAGGTCAAAGGAAATACTAGTTTTAATGATTAGTTTCTTGAGTTATTGTCATGATCTAATATAAATTTTGAATGAACTACTTGACTTAGATCTTCTAAATGAAGAGTTTAACTTTTATATTCCACTTACCAGTGTATCGTTTCTATTTCAAGTTGGTGATTTCTATTCTCTGAGATCAATGCTCATCAAAAAAATTTATAGTGGTTTACAGCTGATTGATCATAACTGTACATGAATATACTAATAGGCTTTAGGGTCTTTTTCTAAATATTATTGACTACATTATCAAGAGAGTAAATGAATACATACATACCTAAGTAATATTTTATAGGAATTTTCAATTATTCAAATTTTTCATAATTATTTGCATATACTCATATTTACAGAGGAGTTATATCTCAAAATAAAGTCTCTATGGACAAATATAAATCTAGGACAAAAATTGAACTTTAAATTAACTGTATATTTATAGTATTTGTTGGAAATATTAAGAAAATAGGCTAAATTTCTAGAAGTCAACATGGAGATATGATAGAGCCTCAAATTAAGGACTTCATGTGTGAGAAACAACTTAAACAGTTCACTAAGTCTGGGAAGAACTTACATTAAAGAGGAAAAAATGAAGTATAATTCTGGGGACCTTGAAATCTCAAAATGGAGAAGGTTATCTGTACTAGATTTATGGAGAAAAAATACAATGAAATTCATCTAAACAAATGACTCTATTTCCAAAATTCTGGGATAAAATGGCTATTCTGTAGCCCATATCCTGAAATGGAATAAATGTTTCTTTCTGCATTATTTAATCTCATTATCCTTAATGCTTCTACATAGTCATACTGTTATAATTATGAAAAGCAGTTATCTGGTATAATGAAAGATGCTGGACGGAGGTCTCTCTGCAAAATCCAATCCCACTTCCCACACTGTCCATCACTCCCAAATGTGATTGTGAACTTATATTTTAGTCTTCCAGGTCAAGTCTCTCCTTACAATTAACTGCTTACTAAATTGATTTGTAAATTATATTGATTTCTCCTGCCTTTCTTAATGCAACCCATTCAAAAAGTCTTATACCACCGTCATTGCTGTCAATGGCTACCAGGATATGTTAAATGTACTAGAATTTCCAACTCATAGTTAGATATGTTAAAGAAAATCCTGGATTTGTTTTTTTCTTTCTTTCTTTTTTTCACCCTTTTCTTCTCTGGAGACTGAGGGAAAGTGCAGCCTATTACATTCTAGGTAACAAAAATACAAATGAGAATAGAAAAAAAATGAAAGAAAGTAAATGCTTTTAAAGACATACCAAGTTTGGTTAACAGATTTCTGATACGCAGCGGAAATAAAACAAAATGGGTATCTTTAGAGACTTTGAATAACTCTTCCATAAGTAACATCAGCTATTGGCAAAGAAATAGCTGATTCCATTACATAATTAAAATAATAGCTAACCAGCTGGAATCTCTTTGCTATTCAGATCCCTTTTCTCATAATGACCTTTTCAAAAGCCAATACAAGCAACTGAGAATCCAGACAACAAAGCATTCTGACCCAATTATATACCATTTGCAGCTGTTTCAATTTGGATTGTTCTAGCCCCACTAAATGAAACTTAAAAATATAACTGGCTTGAGAAATCAGGCTAGCTATCTATGCCATGTTCCCTATAGATATGTGTCCTCTGAGCTCCTTCATGACTGTGATTTAAACCCCCAGTTTCACTGGATTGCAAACCCTCAAGCCATTTTAGACAGCACTGCGTCTTCGTGCTTTCATTAACTTCCACAGTGCTGATTAGATCCTTCAACCAGAAGCTGTTGGCAGTCATCCTGTCTCACACATCTCATCAATTCAAGTTTACATGACCTGAATAGAACTAGTAATTTGCATGCCAAGTTGCCAAAATGCAGCTGTTACTATTTCTCTGACTGTACGTAATTATCTTAAAACACAGGTTCTTCCAGTAACACATGAGAAACAGCAGGGTGATAGAAAGCGGCCACTTGTCCAATGTCCCTGCCCCACACAATTCATCAGCTTCGAGTTCTTCCTTGATTTCTTGTTCCTTTAATCCACTGTCAGTGAGACATTCACTTGCAATAAAAATGTCTAATTTCCTCTTAAACTTATTTATACCATTTGCTCCAAGTGCCGTATGTTCCTGCTTATTTCTTGTATTTATTATCCTTTTAACAAAACCTAACCGAGTCATTCACAGTCAACTAAAATATGCAGGAGGATAAAAAGCTATGCAACCTGTCCCATATTACATGATGCTCCTAAATTATGCATCATCTACCCATTATAGTAAAAAGTAATTGTGACCCATCTATCCATTATAGTGAAATGGTATCCTATAGTAACTCAATTAGAAATGGGGTTTATAAAACTGTTTTGTAAAATTTCAAGACCTATTTACAAGTTGATCATTTGGGGGAAAATACATAGCTCTAACTGTTCTCTCATTTCTAAACTTATATAATTTGTTTTTCTTCTAAAATATTAAAAATAAATTTAAAAACTATAATTTCCATAAAACTATAATTTCCATTTCATTTTTTGAAAGGAGAAAAACTTGGCATGGTCTTGTAGGTAATGATCATCTCAATACAATCCACATGGTCACAGACAAATCAGGCAACATAAAAGATACTCTAACAAAACCAAAGAAAACGGAATGACACAAGAAGAACAAAAATATCAACCAACCAGAACCCCCAGGGCTCCCAGGGACTAAAACACCAACCAAAGAGAATACATGGAAGGGCCCATGGCACCAGATACATATATAGCAGAGGATGGTCTCATGTTGCGTCAATGGGAGGGGAGACCCTTGGTCCTGTGGAGGCTTGATGTTGCAGCATAGAGAAATGCTAGAGCAATGAGGTGTGTGGGTAAGTGGGGTTTGCTGAGGGGAAACTGGGAAGAGGGATAAGATTTGAAAGGTTAATAAATAAAATAACCAATAAAATTGCCAAAACTATCACTAAGAATGTTATTCTTTCATAACAGTTAAGCACATATTTGCACAAGTATATAAAGTATATATTATACATATAATATTTTCTCTCATTTTCAAAAATTTGTTTTTGTGAGCCACATGGGAAAATTATAATCATGAAACTTTTGGGCATCACTTGTATAGCCTCACCTAGTAAGAATTCCCATCTTCCCATTCATATCAGACAGTAATCAGTACCCATACATAATGACAAACATCTGCTCCAGTGCTGATAAGAGCATGGGAGACTAGGAAGGTTTGATCAGGTAAACTATTGTCAGCAGTGTTCTTTTACAAATCCATAAGTGATCAAGAAGTTTTGAAAAAGTGACCCAACTAATGTAATTACTTTGGCTCATATATGTATTTTACTACTAATTGTGCAGTTTATGCAGTATTCAGATATTTTTGACAATTCAGAAAGAAAATATGAATTACTGACCATACCTTCCTTGTTTTACACATTCAAATAAAGAATGATTATTATTAAATATATCAAAAATTTGGATACTGTCTCCCTACATTTTAATTAGATTGGCTAAAGATTTTTCTGTCTTATTGGTTATCTCAGAGAACTAACTCTTGCTTTTGTTGACTGTTTGGATTGTCCTCTTTGTTTCCAATTAATTGATTTCATCCCTGAGTTTGATTATTTCCTGCTCTCTACTCCTCTAGGGTATGTTTGCTTCTTTCTTTTTCCCTACAGTTTTCAGGTGTACTTTTAAATCATTAGTATGAGAAACCTCCAATTACTTTATTAAGACACTTGGTGCTATGCACTTACCTCTTAGCACTGCTTTGAGTTGCATAAATGTGGGTGTGTTGTGCCTTTGTTTTCATTGAATTCTAGAAAGCCTTCAATATAGGACCGCTTACAAGTGGAACAAGAGCTGTGTTGGTCTCTGTTCCCTACCATTGGATCTCCTTCTCCTTTCCTGAGCTGGCTAAGTGGGTCTGTTGGAGAGGGTGTGCCTAGTCTAGTCGTGCTGGAACTAGACGTGCCAGGGTAGGGTAGTAACCCAGCGGTGGGTTTCCCCTTCTCTGAGGGGAAGAGGAAGAGGAAATGAAGGAGGGATTTGTAAGGGTGAGACTGGAAGGAGAGGAGGGAGGGTGTCTGTGATGAGGATGTGAAATGAATAAAAAGAAATAAATTATTGGAGAAAAAGTATATATCAAAAAATGTTAAGCATTGTCGATTCCTTTTTAGTTTTTCTATGAATACTGATTGTATTTGATTAGCAGGGGTTAATCATGTGATAAAAAAGACATATATATAAATGTGGTGACATACACATGTCATGCCAGCACACAGGGACCAAACGTAAGCATCTTTTGTTTTATGTCAGCATGGGCTACATAATAAGATATATTACCAAATTAAGAATTTTATATTCTCATCTATTTTTGCCTCTTCCATTTCAAAAATGGCAAGAGCATGTAAACATGAAGAGTATGATTTCAAAAAACTGCAACTTTAAGAAAATCAACTTTCTTGTTTCAAAACAGCTTAGGAACCATTGTGCAAGAGTGCAGGTTCTAGATTATGATTCTTGGAGTATGATTTCTCATCTCCAGTTGTATTCTTCCAGCTCAGCATTCTCAAGAAAAACATTCCACCTCAGGGCCTCTGGGTCCTGTGTCTCAGGACATGTGTCTAAGCAATAAGGACTTACCTTTCTCTTTTGTGGAGCAACAAAATGCAACTGCAGTCCCCTATAATATTTGGGAATCTCTTGAAGAACTATGACCAACAACTCAAATGGGCTCTCTATGACTGGTGTTTTTTTTCCCTAGTCTATGGGGCTTGGGGTGAGCACTCTTAGCCTAGATGGCAAAATTACACTTAAAATATTTATATAGGTATGTATATGCATACAAAGACTTATGTGTTTTATGTATATATATGAAATATGTGTGTATGTGTGTCTGAGTGTGTGTTTGTGTGTGTGTGTGTTCTATATATAATTTTAGGTAGCTAGATAATAACATGCTTCTTTACAATTTATCAAACACAGTAACCCTCCTTATTTCTGTACTTCGCTCCCCATTGCCTAATTAAAGCCTCCCTTCCTCCCCACATCTTCAAATCACCTGTACTCTGCTAAGCCTCCTCTCTATTCCCTTTCCCTATGTTCAAGCACTAGACCAATGGACATGCAAGCATGTAATGGAGAAATCTCACAGTGCATCATCCCTAGACAAAGAACTAAAGGCAACTGTAGAATGCCGAGAACAAGAGAAATGGTATCATTCCAGGGAAGAGCTATCCAATACATGACCAAAAACTGCATATTCACCATTAAATCAGACATATACAAATAGTATTACATAGACTAAGAAGGTTTTAGTTATGTATTTGGTGAGACACACAGAGAGACAGAGAGAGAGAGAGTGAGAGAGAGAGAGAGAGAGAGAGAGACAGAGACAGAGACAGAGACAGAGAGACAGAGAGAGACAGAGAGAGAGAGAGACAGAGAGAGAGAGAGAGAGAGAGAGAGAGAGAGAGAGAGAGAGAGAAGAGAGAGGAGGGTAGCAGGGGCAAACATCACTGCTGTGGAGAAGTTAAAGGAAATGAAGAAGTTGTATAATTATTTTTTTTATATTTTAGAAAAATTACTATTGGAAACTTTAGGCTGCTTTTAGTAAAACAACTATGACTTCTAAAAGCAGACCTTGGTGAGTCTATATTTTATTTCTAAGGACTAGAAATACCTCTGAAAACACATTTATGCATCAGAGAAATTTAGTTATTAAATTGGTCATTCTTATCTATCTCAAGTGAGTCTATTATTGCTTAAAAATGGATTTTAGAAATAGTTTCAAATGGGCCTAAAATTATTATGTTAAAATTCCTTTATTGTAGAGAATGGTATTTTAGAAAAGAAAATAGTATAGCATATTCTGTCTTATTTTTGTGTATTTTATAGTCCATCCTCCCTATTTAAGATATCTCCCCTATTTAAAAATGTCTCCAGATTTTCTTGTTAAAAAATAATTTTTTATAAGAGATTCCCAAGTGACTCCAACATTTTCTAGTTTGACTGTCTACTTGATCTGTCCAGAAAAAAAATGGGTATTAAGTTCAAACTTAAGGAATAAGTTATACAAAAGATAGAATCAAAATGTTTTTTATAATTTCATAGATGATTTACATCAATTATTATATATAATATTAATGTATTTTGATATGGAATGTTTAGTTTTTACCTGACAAAGCTTCTTCTGCTGCCAAAAACCAAAATGATATAAAAAATCTTAATCATAGTAGGTATTGAATATCAAATAAAATTTACCTGTGCCTTTTATACTGTTGGGAAAGATCCTTTGACATGCTTCTCAGAACTTTTACCATTGAATTTTAAGGGAAACATAATCTCCTAATAATATGCAGTTTAACGCACCCTTTGACATAGTGTTATGCTTGATATATCAGACATAATTCTGTATATTAATCAAAACCAACTAAATTATCTAGAAAATTGAAATGTTTCCATTAAATTTATTTATTCACTTTATGTCTCGATACCTGCCTTGATCCCATATCTCACTCCCATAGTCCCTTCCTCCTATCACCCCTCCCTTTTCCTCTGAGAGGGTTGAGGTCTTCCCTGGATGTACATTCACCCTGGTACATCAAGTCTCTGCTTGGCTAGACAAATCTTTTCCCACTGCATCCAGTCGAGGCAGCGTAGGTAGAAGAACATAACCCACAGAGAGGCAACAGTTTTGAGATAGTCCCAGCTGCAGTTGTTCAGGACCCACATGAGGACGGAGCTTCACATCTGCTTCATATGAGTGGGGATGACAAATATTAAGAAATTATTCCCTCAGGCCCTGTCTTGCCAGTGACTTTGTATGGCATGGCCCTGAAGGTTTGTAGAAAAGGAAGCTTATGTCTGAGGAACCGGAAAGGGGAATAACATTTGAAATGTAAATAAAAAATCCAATAAAAGAAAGCAGTTAAAGCATTAATGTTGATTTATGAATATTTCCTAACACCTTCTTAATCTGCAAAGCATTTTCTAAAACCATTGCTCTAACTGTTTCTTTTAAGATATATCTGTGAGCCATCTTAAAAATTGATTTAAAAAAAAGTCCTTGTCTTCTGTTCCTCTTTTGTTTTCCTGTTTTCCAAACTTCTTTGCTTTTCAACTTCCAACTCTGCACTTGAAACTGAAAGGAGAAATAAAGTTTCTAACGAAGAGGGAAAAGTAGATGGATATGAATGCATGAGAATCAAAAGTATGAAATAGCAGCTGTATATTTTCTAAAGTCTATAATATATGAACTAAAATAACAAGAGGGTTGAGTGATTGTTAAGTTTGAACCTCCTGGTGGTACCACATGTGGCGATGGTAAAAATTGAATAGTTAATTATTAAGTAGTAATTGGCACTAGGAATATCCTCAAAATATTAAAACAATAACCACAAATCTATAGAAAATAAAATGAAGGAATGATTTCTATGGATATTAGAGTAAATCATTATATAGTATATGGCTGTGGATATGATGAAGGGAAATAAAAGTAATCTTTCAAAGTTTTGCCAAATTTTTGTCCATAGTGAAGATAAGGAAAAGCATGTAGAGAGGATGGATTCACTGACATAAGGATATAGTGTGTCTGAGAGAATGAAAGACTTCAATTTGGAAAGGAAAGTTTATTGTATGATATAGTTATAAGAATATGAGGAGATAGACATAGAAAAAAAGGACGTCCCAAAAAGGGTCACTATGAATTGTTTGCAGGAACTTCCCTTTTTATATTTTAACTTTTTAAATTTTTTCTTGGATATTTTATGCTTGGATATAGATATAATATTTCAAATGTTATCCCCATTTTCCCCTCTCCCATAGCTCCTCCCCTCCCCCTATTCCTAGGAGAATGCTCACACTCCCACCCACCCACTCCCACCTCAATGCCATGGGATTCCCCTACATTGGGGAAATGAGCCTTCACAGGACCTATGGCTTTTTCTCCTATTGAAGTTGGACAATGCCATCTTCTGATACATATGAAGCTGAAGCCATGGGTCCCTCCATGTGTACTCATTGGTTGGTGGGTTAGTCCATGGGAGCTCTGGTGGGGTCTGGTTATTTGATATTGCTGTTCTTACTATGGGTTTGCAAACTGCTTCAGCTCCTTCAATCATTTCTCTAACTCCTCCATTGGGTTCCCTCTGATGGTTAGCTGCAAGCATTCTCATCTGTATCAGTAGGGCTCTGGCAGAGTCTCTCAGGAGACATCCATATCAGGCTCCAGTGAGCAAGCACTTCTTGGAAACAGCAATAGTGACTGGGTTTGGTGGATGCATATGGGATGAATTCCCAGGTGAGGCAGTCTCTAGATGACCTTTCCATCGATCCCTGTTCCACGTTTTGTCTCTGTATTTCTTCCAGTGAGTTTTTGTACTCCCTTCTATAAAGGACTGAAGCAACCATTATTGGGTCTTCCTTCCTCTTGAGCTTCACATGATCTGTGAATTTTTTCTTACTCATTCCAATCTTTGGGGCTATTATCCACGTATCAGTTAGTGCATACCATGTACCATGTTCTTTTGTGACTTGGTTACCTGACACAGGATGATATTTTCTACTTCCATCAATTTGCCTAAAAATTTCAGGTAATCACAGTTTTTAATAGCCGAGTAGTACTCCATTGTGTAGATGTACCACATTTTCTGTATCCATTCCTCTGTTGAAGGGAATCTGGGTTCTTTCCAGCTTCTGGCTATTATAAATAAGGCTGTTATTAACATAATATAGCATGTGTCCTTGTTATATGTTGGAGCAACTTTTAGATATATGCCTAGGAATGGTATAGCTTGGATCTTCAAGTAGTGAGGACCAATTTTCTATGTCCAATTTCCTGAGGAACCTCCAGGCTAGACTATTTTCAAGAGTGGTTGTAACAGCTTGCAACCCCACCAACAATGGAAAAATATTCCTATTTCTCCATATTCTCGGCAGCATCTACTGTTACCTGATTTCTTGATCTTAGCCATTCTGACTGGTATGAAGTGGATTCTCAGGGTTATTTTCATTTCCCTGATGACTAAGAAAAATAAATATCTCTTTAGGTGCTTCTCAGCCATTCAGTATTCTTCACTTGATAATTCATTGTTTAGATATGTACCCCATTTTTAATAGGATTATTTGATTCTCTAGTGACTAACTTCTTGAGTTCTTGGTATATATTAGATATTATTCCTCTGTCATATATAGGATTTGTAAATATCTTTTCCTAATTTGTTAGTTACCATTTTATCCTATTGAGATTGTCCTTTGCCTTACAGAAGCTTTTCAATTTTATGAGGTCTCATTTGTCAATTTTTGATCTTAGAGAAACTATTGGTGTTCTGTTCAGGAAAATTTCCCCTGACCTCAAACTCTATTACAGAGCAATCATGATAAAAAAAAAAAAAAAAAAAAAAAACCGACATGGTATTGGTACAGAGACAGGCAGGTAGGTCAATGGAATAGAATTGAAAACCCAGAAATGAACCCACACACCTGTGGTCACTTGATCTTTGACAAAGGAGATTAAACCATTCAGTGTAAAATAGATAGCATTTTCAACAAATGGTGCTGGTTCAACTGGAGGTCAGCTTGTAGAAGAATGCAAATTGATCTATTCTTATCTCCTTGTACAAAGCTCAAATTCAGTGAATCAAAAACCTCCACATAAAAATAAACACACTGAAATTAATAGAAGATAAGGTGCATAGAGCCTCAAACATATAGGCACAGGGGAAATTTTCCTGAACAAAATGCCAATAGCATATGCTCTAAGATCAACAATCAACAAATGGGCCCTCATAAAATTGCAAAGGTTCTGTATGGTGAAGGACAAAGTCAATAGGGCAAAATGACAACCAACAGGTTAGGAAAAGATCATTACCTACCCTATATTTAATAGAGAGGTAATATCTAATATATACAAAGAACCCCGGAAGTTAGACTCCAGAGAGCCAAATAACCCTATTAAAAATGTGGTACAGAGCTAAACGAAGAATTCTCAACTGAGGAATATCGAATGACTGAGAAGCACCTAAGGAAATGTTCAACAACCTTAGTCATCAGGGAAATACAAATCAAAACAATCATGAGATTCCAGCTCACACCAGTCAAAATCGCTAAGATCAAAAACTTGGGTGACAGCAGATGCTAGCAAAGATGTAGAGAAATAAAGACACTCCTTTGTTAGTGGGTTTGTAAGCTGTTACAAACATTGTGGAAATTACCGTGTCAGTTCCTCAGAAAATTGGACACAGTACTACCTGAGGACCCACCTATACCACTCCTGGGCATATACCCAAAAGATGCTCCAACATATTACACAAGGACACATGCTCAACTATGTTCATAGCAGCCTTGTTTATAATAGCCAGAAGTTGGAAAGAACACGGATGTCCTTCAACAGAGGAATGGATACAGAAAATGTGGTACATCTACACAATGGAATATTACTCAGCTATCAAAAACAATGACTTTATGAAATTCATAGGCAAATGAATGGAAGTAGAAAATATCATCCTGAGTGAGGTAATCAAATCACAGGAAAACACACATGGTATGCACTTACTGATAAGTAGATATTAGCCCAAAGGCTTGGAATACCTAAGAAACAATTCACAGATCATATGAAACTCAAGAAGAAGGAAAACCAAAATGTGGAAGCTTCAGTACTTCTTAGAAGGGGGAGCAACATACTTACTGGAAAACATACAAGGACAAAGAATAGAGCAGGGACTGAAGTAAAGATCATCCAGAGAGCGCCCCAAATGGAAATCCATCCCATATGCAGCCACCAAAACCAGTCACTATTACTGATGCTGACAACCTGATACAGATGTCTCCTGAGAGGCTCTGCCAGAGCCCTACTGATACAGATGAGGATGCTTGCAGTTAACAATTGGACTGAGCACTGGGACCCCCCAATTGAGGTGTAAGAGAAATGACCAAAGGAGCTGGGAGGGGTGGTTAATTCATAGGAAGAACAACAATATGAACCAACCAGACCCCTAGAGCTTCCAGCGACTAAACCACCAACCAAAAAGTACACATGGAGGGACCCATGTCTCCAGCAGCATATGTAGCAGAGGATGGCATTGTCTGACATCAATAGGAGGAGAAGCCCTTTGTCCTTTGAAGGTTCACCTTCCTAGTTTAGGGGAATGCCAGGGTGTTGACTTGGGAGTGGGTGGGTGGGAGAGGGAGCATCTTCAAAAAAGCAGGGGGAGGGTTGGAGGGGGAGGGAGAGAGGGAAAAAAGGTAATTAACGTTTGAAATTTAAATACATAAAATATCCAATAAAAATAATAAATTAATTTAAAAAGTAGAAAAGGATGTCGGGAGTGATAGATTCTTTACTAATCATATCAATAATCACATTAAGTCCAAATTTTTCAATTAAAAGTCAGGTAAGTATTGATAAAGAAATAATCAAATATATATTGTTTATAATAAAAGCACATTAATATAAATATTATATATTTTTTAAAAAATAAAATGGCCTATTACATATGCAAAGTGTTAAAACTAGTGGTGCACCATTAAGAAAGCAGATGCAGAAAGATTGCTTATTTGGGACCTTCCTGGACTACTCCATGAGTTCTAGGCCAGCCTGACCTATTGAACAAAGCTATCTGAAAAAGTAAAAATAAAACAAATATGTCTAAAAAATGTAAAGCAGAAAAATATCTATAAAATTCTGAAATAGGAAACAGACCATAGTGTTTATACTAGAAAAGCAAAGATTAATATTGCTAAGTCCTAGGAAGCACAAGGCCCTGGGTTCGGTCCCCAGCTCCGAAAAAAAAGAACCAAAAAAAAAAAAAAATTGCTAAGTCCTACACATTCTAAGAAAGCAAACTTTCTGTACTCCAACAACAAGGAAATAAAAGGAAAATAAAATGGTATAATATCATTCTTAAAATATGAAAATAATGTATTTAGTAAACTACAAGTAAAACCTTTTGATTTCAATCTGAAATGTACCACAGAGATAAATTCCTAATGACATTAAAATATGAAACTATTATATTTATAAATTGACAGGTACAATATTATAAAACAGATAAATTTGTTTTTTAGATATGAATCTATATCAATTATGTTTCCAGATTATTTGCAGAAACTGACTAATTATAAAATCTTTATAAATGAGCATAGGTATAGGTTCTGTTAACTGATTTTGGGTTTAATATTAGCTTAATCTCCCAGATATTGGATAATGTGCTATAAGGTTAAATGTATGAATTGATGAAGCAGTACAGAGGATAAATGAATAATTAGACTGAAATTCAGAGCCCCTAACTTAATAAAATGGTTTCTGCATAACTATGAGGACTTCCTAACTTCACATCACCAGTTCTCACGTAGAAGGCTGAGCTTACTTGTGACCTGTAATCTCAGCTCTGTGGTGTGTGTGGAAAAGGAAATAAAGGCACAAGGGTGGGGAAGGAGTAGCCAGCAGACTAGAAACAGCAAGCTCCCCAGTTCAGTGATAGAGCTTGTCTCATGGGGAAAAGTAGAAAATTTTAGTATGGGATGCTTGACAACTTCCTGTGGCCTCTGGTGTCAAATACACACACACACACACACACACACACACACACACACACACACACACACACACAAACATACACATGTGCATGTGCACATGCATACACCCCAACACCTTCTACATACAGAAAAATTAGTTATACCAGTATATGATTATTTAATTTTTGATCAGGCACCCAAGAAATGTCAAGAAGGGATGATTGAATAACCACAAAATTAGAAAACTTGGTATATTAACACTTCTATTAGTGTTCTAGTAGTGGTTTAGTCCCTGGAAGCTCTGGTTGGTTGGCATTGTTGTTCTTACAGAGTTGCAAGCTTCTTTAGCTCTTTCAGTACTTTCTCTAATTCCTCCAATGGGGGTCCCATTCGCAGTTCAGTGATTTGCTGCTAGCATTCTCCTCTGTATTTGACATATTCTGGCTGTGTCTCTCTGGAGAGATCTATATCTGATTCCTGTCAGCATGCACTTCTTAGCTTCATCCATCTTATCTACTTTTGGTGGCCGTGTGTGTGTGTGTGTGTGTGTGTGTGTGTGTGTGTGTGTGTATACACACATGTGCGGCAGGCTCTGAATGGCCATTCTACACATATGTATACATGTACATTATAATATATACATTTGCATGCACATGTATGAGTACAGAAGATATACAATATTCACAAACATGAGAATAAAGACATACACAAAACATTCCTGGCAGTTTTATCTAACTCAAAGCAGTTAAGGTTTGTCTAGATCAAGGAGACCTGAGGATTCAAATTTTCTATTATCTTCCTGTTTGAACTCAGATTCCAGTATTGGAGTATTATTCTCTATCTCAAAGTGATTAAGGTTCTCAATTTCTACACACCTTATCAACTGTAACATTTACCATTAAAGACTTAGTAGATAACTCTGGGTTCCTATGTCAGGCAGTTCAAAACAAAGTATATCTAAAAAAGAGAATAAATTTCTGTGGCCCATATAATTTAACTGACTTCCCAAGAGATATGGCTGGATCAACTTTCTTCAATATGAAGAGGATATCTTGATAATCTGAATTGATACTTGCAGTCAAACTTGTAGCAGTTACTATTTTAGGAAAAGTATTATAGTCCTATTTAAAAACTATATGTTGACATAAAGATTAAGGTTAATCGCTTCATGGCCATTTGAAAATCCTCAATTGAGAAATTTTTTGTTCAGCTCTGTACCTCATTTTTAATAGGGTTATTTGGTTCTCTATAGTCTAACTTCTTGAGTTATTTGTATTTATTGGATATTAGCCCTCTATCCGATGTAGGATTGGTAAAGATCTTTTCCCAAACAGTTGGTTGCCATTTTGTCCTATTGACAGTGTCCTCTGCCTTACAGAAGCTTTTCAGTTTTATGAGGTCCCATTTGATGATTCTTAATCTTAGAGCATAAGCTCTTGGTACTCTGTTCTAGAAATTTCCCTCTGTTGTTTGAGTTACTTTTATATCCAGCCACTTTCTTGAAGTTGTTTATCCTCAGGTAGAACAAAAATATCAACCAACCAGACACTCTGGAGCTCACAGGGACTAAACCACCAACAAAGAGTACACATGGAGCAACCCATGTCTCCAGCCACATATGTAGCAGAGGAGTGCTTTGCCAGGCATCGATGGGAGGAGAAGCCCTTGGTCCTGTGAATGTTTGATCCCCAGTGAAGGGCAATGTCAGGGCAGGGAGGAAGGAGGGAGAGAGGGTGGGTGGGTAGTGATCCACCTCATAAAAGCAGGGGGAGGGAGATGGAATAGGGGGTTTCTGGAGGGGAGACTGGGAAAGGGGATAACATTTGAAATGTAAATAAAAAAATCCAATAAAAGAAAAAAGTCTGTCAACCAGAAAAATAATATCCAAACCAGTAACTAATCTTGAGAATTTTACTGATGCATTAGGAAGCAGCAGATTGGTGACCTACAGAGGATGAGTTGAAGCATCATTTCCTGCTAAGTGGTTGAAGTTATGCACACCAATTCTGACAATGTTAGTGAAAACAGAAATGCAGTTATTTTAAATTCCAACAACTGTAAACAAAAAGAACCATTAGAAAAATGAAGAAGAAAAACCCTCAAACATCAGAACATGATATTATAGATACAGGACTGTAGTAGGGTCAGTTAACTGTGAGACGAAAACTCATTTGTCCCTTTATTCATTTACTATGTTTCTAAACTCTTCATCGTATAAGTCATTCTTCATGACAGCTCTAGTTTCTACTATTAAGAGATTTAGTAGTAATTAATCATATCCTAGGAACAGAAAAGGACAATAACTTTATGACAATAGCAGCAAGAAAAACAACAACAACAAACAGTTGTTGTAATAATAGTGTAGTAATGTTATAAACTGTATGCACCCTCAAATTTGGTACATTTTAGTGTATTAAAATGATGTAACTTGAAAGACAGGAAGTGAAAGAGAGCTACACGTGTTTTTAAAATGTCATGTGAGCCAATACCGAATAGAAATCTGGATGAGAGGATATATTGAAACATTAAATAATGTTTCAGAGAGATACAACTTCTTTAATAAAATATATATGAGCAAATGCAATATTCTCAATATATCTTAAATCCCAGCAAGCTTGGTACATTACTGTATCTTCACAAATGTAAACTATATGTGTTTTGGGCTAGAATGATAAGAATCTGAAATGAAAGATGCTGAGCGTTACCCTTGGTCTCTCCACAATGGGTTGCAGAGTAATCTCTCACACTGTTCCCTGGCTGCAAAAAATACAAATGTCTTTAGAAGTCCTATGTGCATATGGGGAAAATGGAACTAAAATTAATCTCTCTCTTATGAGCCACTGAAATAACATTGATATACAGAATGATGAGCATGCCCTGACCATTCAAGCTACAGATGAATATAAGACAGGCCTTCTAGAACACTAGATGCCATTCATTTTAGAGTTGTGAGCAAAGCAGGGCAGAAATGGATGAGCTTCCATTAAGTTTAATGATACATAATTTCAGTTATTCAGGCTGATAATTATAAAAATTAACACATTGGGTGATTACCTTACAATAAAATAGTCTAATGATATTAATAACTATTTACTATACCCAGATACTCAATATGACATTTGATTTTACCTGTTTCTTTTACTGTATAATATTTTACTATAGAAAAATATTGTGTTTACATGTTTTGTGAAACTTTTAAAAGACTGCCTGTTAGAGAATATCACAAGAGAGAAACAAAAAGAAAGAACCAGAATACAAGGAAGAAGTATTACAACATGTTATCTTTAAAGCATGGCACAACTAATGCACTAATGACCTCACATCTCGTGAGGCTGACTACAGCGAATGTAAAGAAGACTTGGCCTCTCCTCTGTAAGTTATGGGTTACAAAAGACTTGATTGGGACACTATCCCTCTGTTAAACTATTGACTACTAGTGGATTGTGGGAAAGGATACTGTGAATCATTCTAAACAAAAGGCTACACGGACAATTCCAATTAGATTAATGGGTCTCAAACATGACAAAACAATGTAAGGAGAATGAGAAGGGCACTTATATGGAGAGTAGAAATTAACGGAGGTGAGAGGAAGACTGGGGTTCTTTTTCTTTTTCTTTTTTCTCTTTTTCGGAGCTGGGGACCGAACCCAGGGCCTTGCGTTTGCTAGGCAAGCGCTCTACCACTGAGTTAAATCCCCAACCCCAAGACTGGGGTTCTTATAATAACCAAAAATCATACTGTACTTGGTTGACAATTTCAGCAGATGCTGGTGAGGATGTGGAGAAAGAGGAACACTCCTCAATTGTTGGTGGGATTGCAAACTGCTACAACCACTCTGGAAATAAGTCTGGAGGTTCCTCAGAAAATTAGACATTCTACTACCTGAGGACCCAGCTATACCTCTCTTGGGTATATACACAAAAGATGCTCCAACATACAACAAAGACACATGCTCCACTACGTTCATTGCATCCTTATTTATAATAACCAGAAGCTGGAAAGAACCCAGATGCCCTTCAACAGAGGAATGGATTCAAAAAAATGTGGTACATCTACACAGTGAAGTACTACTTAGCTATCAAAAATAATGACTTCATGAAATTCATAGGCAAATGGAATGAACTAGAAAATAACATCCTGAGTGAGGTTACTCAATCACAGAAAAACATACTTGGTATGTACTCATTGATAAGTGTATATTAGTCAAAAAGCTCAAATTACCCAAGATGCAATCTACAGACCACAGGAAGCTCAAGAACCAAAATGTAGAAGCTCCCATCTCTTAAAAGGGGGAAAAATATTCATAGAAGGGGATATGGAAGCAAAGTTTAGAGCAGCGACTGAAGGAATGGCCATTCAGAGACTGCCCCACATGTGACCCATATATATACAGCCACCAAAACTAGATAAGATTGATGAAGCTTAAACATGCATGCAGGAAGGGACTGGATATCAATCTCTTCTGAGAGAACATCCAATAGAGAAGTCAATGCTAGCAGGAAACCACTAAACTGAGAATAGGACACCCTGTCAGGAATTAGAGGAAGTATTGAAAGAGTTGAAGGGCTTGCAACCCCATAAAAACAACAATGCCAACCAACCAGAGCTTCCAGGGACTAAACCACTACCGAAAGACTATATATGGACTGACCCAGGGTTCCAGCTGCATATGTAACAGAGAATAGCCTTTTTGTGGCACCAGTGGAAGGGAAAGCCCTTGGTCTTGCCAAGGTTGGATGCCCAGTGCAGGGGAATATGGGGGAGGGCAATAAGGGGGATGTATAGGGAGAAGACCCATATGGGGGGAGGGGGAGGGGAAGGAATGGGGGCTTATGGACAGGGAACCGGGAAGGGGAATAACCGTTGAAATGTAAGTAAAGAAATATAAAATAAAAAGTTAAAAAAAGGAAAAAACCAGAAACAAAAGGAGAGGGAGGAAGAGAGAGAGAGGGAGGGACAGAATGAGGGGGCAAGGCTTACCTATGTGAAACAACAAAACCCTCTGAGCTCTTAGTGTTCCTCTCACATATTAGGATGCTAAACAGCATCAATCAAGCATTTACTAAATGTCAGAGAATGAAGCAGATGTTGGGAGTCCAAAGATGAGCAACATGTATCCTGTACCTCCAAGGAATTTGATAGTCAGCAAGTCTGACAGGCAAAAAATTTATGATTCCAAACTTATGGAGTGGATGATAAAATCAACATATGGGAGTATGATGAATCTGTTAAAATTCTACCACAAAGAGTGCGTCCAAATTAACAAAATCAGAAATGAAAAGGGAGACATAACTACAGATTCAGAGGAAATTCAAAAAATCATCAGATCTTACTATAAAAACCTATATTCAACAAAACTTGAAAATCTTCAGGAAATGGACAATTTCCTAGACAGATACCAGGTATCGAAGTTAAATCAGGAACAGATAAACCAGTTAAACAACCCCATAACTCCTAAGGAAATAGAAGCAGTCATTAAAGGTCTCCCAACCAAAAAGAGCCCAGGTCCAGACGGGTTTAGTGAAGAATTCTATCAAACCTTCATAGAAGACCTCATACCAATATTATCCAAACTATTCCACAAAATTGAAACAGATGGATCACTACCGAATTCCTTCTACGAAGCCACAATTACTCTTATACCTAAACCACACAAAGACCCAACAAAGAAAGAGAACTTCAGACCAATTTCCCTTATGAATATCGACGCAAAAATACTCAACAACATTCTGGCAAACCGAATTCAAGAGCACATCAAAACAATCATCCACCATGTTCAAGTAGGCTTCATCCCAGGCATGCAGGGATGGCTTAATATACGGAAAACCATCAACGTGATCCATTATATAAACAAACTGAAAGAACAGAACCACATGATCATTTCATTAGATGCTGAGAAAGCATTTGACAAAATTCAACACCCCTTCATGATAAAAGTCCTGGAAAGAATAGGAATTCAAGGCCCATACCTGAACATAGTAAAAGCCATATACAGCAAACCAGTTGCTAACATTAAACTAAATGGAGAGAAACTTGAAGCAATCCCACTAAAATCAGGGACTAGACAAGGCTGCCCACTCTCTCCCTACTTATTAAATATAGTTCTTGAAGTTCTAGCCAGAGCAATCAGACAACAAAAGGAGATCAAGGGGATACAGATCGGAAAAGAAGAGGTCAAAATATCACTATTGGCAGATGACATGATAGTATATTTAAGTGATCCCAAAAGTTCCACCAGAGAACTACTAAAGCTGATAAACAACTTCAGCAAAGTGGCTGGGTATAAAATTAACTCAAATAAATCAGTTGCCTTCCTCTATACAAAAGAGAAACAAGCCGAGAAAGAAATTAGGGAAACGACACCCTTCATAATAGACCCAAATAATATAAAGTACCTCGGTGTGACTTTAACCAAGCAAGTAAAAGATCTGTACAATAAGAACTTCAAGACACTGAGGAAAGAAATTGAAGAAGACCTCAGAAGATGGAAAGATCTCCCATGCTCATGGATTGGCAGGATTAATATGGTAAAAATGGCCATTTTACCAAAAGCAATCTACAGATTCAATGCAATCCCCATCAAAATACCAATCCAATTCTTTAAAGAGTTAGACAGAACAATTTGCAAATTCATCTGGAATAACAAAACACCCAGGATAGCTAAAACTATCCTGAACAATAAAAGGACTTCAGGGGGAATCACTATCCCTGAACTCAAGCAGTATTACAGAGCAATAGTGATAAAAACTGCATGGTATTGGTACAGAGACAGACAGATAGACCAATGGAATAGAAGTGAAGACCCAGAAATGAACCCACACACCTATGGTCACTTGATTTTTGACAAAGGAGCCAAAACCATCCAATGGAAAAAAGATAGCATTTTCAGCAAATGGTGCTGGTTCAACTGGAGGGCAACATGTAGAAGAATGCAGATCGATCCATCCGTATCACCCTGTACAAAGCTTAAGTCCAAGTGGATCAAGGACCTCCACATCAAACCAGACACACTCAAACTAATAGAAGAAAAACTAGGGAAGCATCTGGAACACATGGGCACTGGAAAAAATTTCCCGAACAAAACACCAATGGCTTATGCTCTAAGATCAAGAATCGACAAATGGGATCTCATAAAACTGCAAAGCTTTTGTAAGGCAAAGGACACTGTGGTTAGGACAAAATGGCAACCAACAGATTGGGAAAAGATCTTTACCAATCCTACAACAGATAGAGGCCTTATATCCAAAATATACAAAGAACTCAAGAAGTTAGACCGCAGGGAAACAAATAACCCTATTAAAAAATGGGGTTCAGAGCTAAACAAAGAATTCACAGATGAGGAATGCCGAATGGCTTAGAAACACCTAAAGAAATGTTCAACATCTTTAGTCATAAGGGAAATGCAAATCAAAACAACCCTGAGATCTCACCTCACACCAGTGAGAATGGCTAAGATCAAAAACTCAGGTGACAGCAGATACTGGCGAGGATGTGAAGAAAGAGGAACACTCCTCCATTGTTGGTGGGATTGCAGACTGGTAAATCCATTCTGGAAATCAGTCTGGAGGTTCCTCAGAAAATTGGACATTGAACTGCCTGAGGATCCAGCTATACCTCTCTTGGGCATGTACCCAAAAGATGCCTCAACATATAAAAGAGACACGTGCTCCACTATGTTCATCGCAGCCTTATTTATAATAGCCAGAAACTGGAAAGAACCCAGATCCCCTTCAACAGAGGAATGGATACAGAAAATGTGGTACATCTACACAATGGAATATTACTCAGCTATCAAAAACAACGAGTTTATGAAATTCGTAGGCAAATGGTTGGAACTGGAAAATATCATCCTGAGTGAGCTAACCCAATCACAGAAAGACATACATGGTATGCACTCATTGATAAGTGGCTATTAGCCCAAATGCTTGAATTACCCTAGATTCCTAGAACAAATGAAACTCAAGACGGATGATCAAAATGTGAATGCTTCACTCCTTCTTTAAATGAGGAAAAAGAATACCCTTGGCAGGAAGGGAGAGGCAAAGATTAAAATAGAGACTTAAGGAACACCCATTCAGAGCCTGCCCCACATGTGGCCCATACATATACAGCCACCCAATTAGACAAGATGGATGAAGCAAAGAAGTGCAGACCAACAGGAGCCGGATGTAGATCGCTCCTGAGAGACACAGCCAGAATACAGCAAATACAGAGGCGAATGCCAGCAGCAAACCACTGAACTGAGAATAGGTCCCCCGTTGAAGGAATCAGAGAAAGAACTGGAAGAGCTTGAAGGGGCTCGAGACCCCAAAAGTACAACAATGTCAAGCAACCAGAGCTCCAGGGACTAAGCCACTACCTAAAGACTATACATGGACTGACCCTGGACTCTGACCTCATAGGTAGCAATGAGTATCCTAGTAAGAGCACCAGTGGAAGGGGAAGCCCTGGGTCCTGCTAAGACTGACCCCTCAGTGAACTAGACTATGGGGGGAGGGCGGCAATGGGGGGAGGGTTGGGAGGGGAACACCCATAAGGAAGGGGAGGGGGGAGGGGGATGTTTGCCCGGAAACCGGGAAAGGGAATAACACTTGAAATGTATATAAGAAATACTCAAGTTAATAAAAAAAATTCTACCACAAATAACTACAAATAAAAGGAAAATACAAAATAACTACAAAAATACACACCGTTAATGTCAGTTCTATTCTGCACAAAGGGTTCTTCAGATTTTGTAAGGTGTCTTTGGAATAAACTGCTGATAAGTAAAATTGATGCAGAAATTAATTATTTACAAGGCATCCAGGGAATCCCCTAAACTCTTTTTTGTCTACCCCTATGGGAGATGATAGATTCTACTGTCCCATCTTCATTGACCTTTGCCCTGAAACACACGTCACTGAAATTAATGTGTCATGGTATAGAGCGACATATCTTTCAGCATTTATTTATTCTCCCACCCCCTCCTCTTCTCTGCTACACGTTCTGACTTTGCACATGATCATGTAATATGTTTTGCAGATGGAACGTGAACAAACATGTTATGTGAGGGATTTTGAATTGATCTTCTTTGGCATCCTTTTTCCATTCTTTCACCATCAGCCATAAAGAGATAGCTAGGCAACAGCTTTAACTACTTTGGTGGAAAGCCAAGTCACTAACTTATTGACTACACTTTGAGAAAAAAATTGTATCATCTAACAATTTGTATATATACATGTTTATATGTATATACATATATATATATATATACATTACAGATATGTTTTCAACACATGAGTTCCTTCCTTTTAATCCATCATTAAGAATATGTAGTTTAACTCTAATCTGATACATACAAAGATAAAACTTTTGTACTAGCTCACATAATCTACCACAGGAAGCAGGGCATCACTCAATTAGACATCCTATTGTCTTGCTAGACACTAAGTATCATCTGCTTATTTCATCAAGGAAGTTTGTTCTCCTTATATACTTGCAATACGTTTTAGTGCCAATCAATCTCTACTGAAATATAATTGCATGCCTCTCAGACTCACTAAGTGTTGTATGCTGGTTCAGTTGCAAATTAGACAACTTCTCTATAATTTTAGTGTAGATCAAATATGCATCAACTCCTAATTTTCTGAGTCTACATAAATTAATTTCACACCTCAATCCACATATTCAGAAGCTTCTTATATTTAATAACCAAACTGGATATTCTTTAAAAATAATATATTTGTCTGTAAAACTAAATACATTTGGAAGCAAAATGATTCATTTTTCTTTCCAACTTTCATAACAATTTAATGTATAGCACTTACTATTTTTTGCAATTTCAATTATTTGAGTCTGTAGTTATTCTAAGTGACATATATTACAAAAAATATCTTAACTATGTATGTAAGAAATATCTCGTTATTTTATTGGAAAAAAAACACTCTAAAATTCCAAAATGAATGGCAAAAACATAGCTTAGCATCAAATAGATTTTTAATATAACTCATTTGCACTAATTTATTATGCTCAATAATAAATTTTGTCTTCTGTGACTAACAAGCTCTCAGCAAGGTAATCCATAAGCTCTTAAACCATGAGTTTTATGATAATTAATGAAGTAACTATGCCTTTCTTGTCTGGTTATCAAAACTGCATGATTTTTTACATTTTCCTATTGTCTCGCAAAATATCTGGGTGCTTGTTTTCCAGATCTACCATCACTGAACAAAATCATTCTTCCTCTTACTCAGTTATCTCTGTATGATAGCATTCTGCTTATATCTTTATCTGTTTAAATTAGAGTTACCAGTGAAAGATAACGACTGGTAGAAAGTCACTCTGACATTA
The DNA here is from genome assembly GCF_021556685.1 of Rattus norvegicus. Classification (NCBI taxonomy): domain Eukaryota; kingdom Metazoa; phylum Chordata; class Mammalia; order Rodentia; family Muridae; genus Rattus; species Rattus norvegicus. The sequence continues at coordinate 59,802,923 of NC_141544.1, read as the reverse complement.
AGAAATATGTTTTAATAATGGAAGAAAACTTCAATGTATATATAGGTACATATTTTACAGAATAAAAGTATAATTCTGTTTAGAAAGTACATGGACATAGTTTTTTTGTCTCCCCTAAAAGGCCAAACATAGTTTAAAATTCCTTTTTATTTGTGATTCCACTATTATTAACATAACTTTCATCTGAATTAAAATAGCTACTGATTTGCTTTATACACTTAAATATTAGTTAATTACCAATGGTAATATTTAGAACACAAATGAATGCATGGGGCTAGAGATCTTGTCCAGGATACACAAGACCCTGAATTCTGTCTCCAGTATAAAAAACCGAAACTCAATAACATGGGCAGTTAGACTCTATATCATTTACCTTAGCACCATTTAATTAATGCAATTACATTATAATAATAATAATAATTATTATTATTACTATTATTATTATTATTATTGCTATTACATCACTTAAATTGTTTTCAGAGAAATACATCACAAGTTATTTTTACAGTAGATTTAAAATGGGATATTGTAGGTGAATTAAATGCAAGGGCAAAACCCACTCCAAGAGAACCCTCAGAGACATGCCAAAATGTGTCAATCTAAACGAAAGAATGCCCTGCAGGTATGCTCAAAAGCTTGTTTATTTGATTCTGTGTCAACGAGAATGCAGAGGGTACCTGGAAGAGAATGGGAGACAAGAAATGTGAAGAAGGATGCCAAGACAAGAGTCTGATCAAGGCGGCAATTTTATTTTTTCCCAAGGCAGAATTAATACCATAACAGTGGTAAGAGAGAGGGGGAAGTGGGAAACATTTATGCAGGCCAAGGACACAGCTCTCATGTGGTCAGGTAATTGGCTAACGTTATCAGGATGTTAGGAAGGTCACAGGTTTATCCTATCTATTAGTCAGCAGGATGTTAGTTTTTCAGAAAGGTTACAGGTCATCATATTGGGCATCTTGACGTCAGATGTATTTCTTAGCAAGGTCATGACTTTATCATATCATTATTCATCCTGACCACCAGATTTGTATTAGTCTTCTGCAGCTGGCTGGGGATTTTCCATGAACCCAATCATACTTAACTCTAACCCTAATATTAACATCAATAATGGAGGTTTTCAAGGGCATTGCTCTCAATAATTCTGATTCATGTCAGAATGAAAAGCAACACTGAAAATTACAGTAGGAGATAGAAAATTTCAGAATGAAAGTGGAGCTCAGTGGATGAAGCATTGGCCACACAAGGACAAGGACTTGAATTAATGCCCCCCAAACCCCAGAATATACATTAAAACTTGAAGTGGTGTATTATGTCCCTAACCCCAATGCTGCTATAACAAGAGAAAAAAAACAAAAACAAAAAAAAACAAAACAAAACAAAAATAAAAACAAAAACAAAAACAAAAACAAACAAACAAACAAAAGATTGACTGGAAGCCCAAAGAGACTGCCTAGAAGCCCAAAGGCTAGCAACTTGAGCATTTTAGCATACACAGTAAGACAAACAAAAGTCAAGAGACACCTTGCCAAAAAAAAAGAAAGAAAGAAAGAAAGAAAGAAAGAAAGAAAGAAAGAAAGAAAGAAAGAGAAGCATGTGGATTTCTAGGTAAATATGCACTCCATTTTCTCACATACCCATAATCACATACATTAACAGCAGATACACACAGAGAGAGAGAGAGAGAGAGAGAGAGAGAGAGAGAGAGAGAGAAAGAGAGGAAGAAGAAAATTAATAAATTCAAAATAAAATATTAATTTTGTATTACTAATAACTACAAATAGCAAATATTTTTAAAATTTTATTCATTTATTTACTTTCCAACTCCATATCAGTCCCCCTCTCCTCCCAGTACCACCTCACTCTCAAGCAAATCCTCTCCCATTACTCCCTTCCTTATACATTGAAAAGGGGGAGGCCCCCTTTGTGTATCACCACCCCAATATCTTAACCCCCATCCACATCCCCAAACCCCAACCCTAAAATACTCCACACCATCCATGTCACACTCCCAGCTACTGAAATTACTTCACAACTAGACCCATTCTCACTCACTGAGGCAAGACAAGTTGGACCAGCTAGCTGAAATGGGATTCACTGCCAGGTAGGCAACAGATTCAGGGTAAGCTCCTGCGTCTGCTTTTGAAGACCCCATTTGAAGACCAAGCTGCACATATGCTACATATGTACAGATGGCCTAGGTTCAGCTTCTGCTTAGTTGGTGGTTCAGTCTTTGAGATTCCACAGGTTCGCTGAATTTGTTAGTCTCCATGTAGAGTCCCTGTCAAAAAAAAATAAATAAATAAGGAAGGACACTACATATTTGTCAAAGAAAAAAATCCACCAAGATGAACTTTCAATCCTAAATATCTATGCTCCAAAAACAAGGGTACCTGATTTTATAAAATAAACCCTACTAAAACACAAAGCATACATTGTACCTCACACAATAATAGTAGGAGATTTCAACACCCCACTCTCATCAAAGGACAGATCATGGAAACAGAAATTAACCAGAGACATAGAGAAACTAGCAGAATTTATGAACCAAATGGATTTAGCAGATATTTATAGAACATTTCATCCTAACACAAAAGAATGTAGCTTCTTCACAGAACCTCATGGTACCTTCTCCAAAATTGACCATATAATCAGTCACAAAACAGGCCTCAACAGATACAGGAAGATAGAAAAAATTCCATGCAGCCTATCAGATCACCAAGCACTGAGGCTGGTCTTCAATAACAACAAAAACAACAGAAAGCTGACATACAGAAGGAAGTTGAACAACAATCTACTCAAAAATAAATTGGTCAAAGAATAAATAAAGAAATTAAAAACTTTTTAGAATTTAATGAAAATGAAGGGACACATACCCAAACTTATGGGACACAATGAAAGCAGTGCTAAAAAGAAAAATCAGAGCTCTGAGTGTCTCCTAAAAGAAAGAGGAGAGAGCATACATTAGCAGCTTGACAGCACACCTAAGTGCTCTAGAAGAAAAAGAAGCAAATGCATACAAGAGGAGAAGGAGCCAGGAAATAATCAAACTCAGGGATGAAATCAACCAATTAGAAACAAAAAGGATTATACAAACAATTAACAAAACCAGGAGCTGGTTCTTTGAGAAAATCAACAAGATAGATAAACCCTTAGCCAGACTAACCAGAAGGCACAGAGAGTGAATCCAAATTAACAAATAAAAAGTGAAAAGGGAGACATAACTACAGAATCAGAGGAAATTCAAAAAATCATCAGATCTTACTACAAAAGTCTATATTCAACAAAACTTCAAAATATGGAGTAAATGGACAATTTCCTAGACAGATACCAGGTACAAAAGTTAAATGAGGAACAGATAAACCATCTAAACAACCCCATAACTCCTAAAGAAATAGAAGCAGTCATTAAAGGTCTCCCAAACAAAAAGAGCCAGGACCAGAAGGCTTTAGTGCAGAATTCTATCAGACCTTCATAGAAGACCTCATACCAATACTATCCAAACTATTCCACAAAATAGAAACAGACAGAACACTATCAAATTCTTTCTAGGGAACCACAATTACTCTTATACCTAAACCACACAATGACCCAACAAAAAAAGAGAATATCAGACCAATTTCCCTTATGAATATCAACTCAAAAATATTCAATAAAATTCTTGCAAACTGAATCCAAGAATACATCAAAACAGTCATCCATCATGATCAAGTAGGCTTCATCCCAGGGATGCATGGATGGTTCAATATATGGAAATCCGTCAATGTAATTCACTATATAAACAAAATCAAAGATAAAAACCACATGATCATTTCATTACATGCTGAGAAAGCATTTGACAGAATTCAACACCCCTTCAAGATTAAAGTCCTGGAAAGATCAGTAATTCAAGACCCATAACTAAACACAGTAAAAGCCATATACAGCAAACCAGTAGCTAACATCAAACTAATGAAGAGAAACTTGAAGCAATCCCTCTAAAATCAGGGACTAGACAAGGCTGCCAACTTATTCAATATAGTTCTCCAAGTCCTAGCCAGAGCAATCAGTCAATGAAAGGAGGTCAAAGGAATACAAAGTGGAAAGGAAGAAGTCAAAATATCACTATTTGCAGATGATATGATAGTATAGTTAAATGACACCAAAAGTTCCACCAGAGAACTACTAAGTCTGATAAGCAACTTCAACAAAATGTCTGGGATAAACTTAACTCAAACAAATCAGTAGCCTTCCTCTACTCAAAGGATAAATAGGCTGAAAAAGAAATTAGGGAAATAACAACATTCACAATAGTCCCAAATATAAAATAACTCAGTGTGACTTTAACCAAGCAAGTGAAAGATCTGTATGATAAGAACTTCACGTCTCTGAAGAAAGAAATTGAAGAAGATCTCAGAAGATGGAAAGACCTCCCATGCTCATGGATTGGCAGGATTAATATAGTAAAAATGACCATTTTATAAAAAAGCAATCTACAGATTCAATGCAATCCCCATAAAAATTCCAACTCGATTCTTCATAGAGTTAGAGAGAGCAATTTACAAATTCATTTGGCATAACAAAACACCCAGGATTGGGAAAATTATACTCAACAACAAAAGAACTTCTGGGGTAATCATCATCCCTGACCTTAAGCAGTATTACAGAGCAATAGTGATAAAAACTGTATAGTATTGATAGAGAGGCAGGCAAGTATATCAGAGTAATAGAACTGAAGGCCCAGAATGAACCCACACACTTATGGTCACTTGATCTTTGACAAGGGAGCTAAAACCATCCAATGGAAAAAAGATAGCATTTTTAACAAATGGTGCTGGTTCAACTGGAGGCAAGCATGTAGAAGAATGCAAATCGACCCATTTTTATTGCCCTGCACAAAGCTTAAGTCCAAGTGGATCAAGAACCTCCACCTCAAACCAGATATACTCAAACTGATAGAAGAAAAAGTGGGAAAGCCTCAAACACATGGGCACTGGGGAAAATTTCCTGAACAAAACACCAATGGCTTATGCTCTAAGATCAAGAATTGACAAATGGGATCTCATAAAACTACAAAGCTTCTGTAAGGCAAAGGACACTGTCATTAAGATAAAATGGCAACCCACAGATTGGGAAAAAAATCTTTGCCAATTGTACATCTGATAGAGGGCTAATTTCTAAAATATACAAAGAAATATCAATATATCAAGAAGTTAGACTCCTGAGAGCCAAATAACCCTATTAGAAATGGGATACATAGCTAAACAAAGAATTCTCAGCTGAGGAATTGCGAATGCCTCAGAAAATCGTAAAGAAATGTTCAACACCCTTAGTCATCCTGGAAATGCAGATCGAAACCACTCTGAGTTTCCATCTCACACCAGCTAGAATGGCTAAGATAAAAAACTCAGGTGACAACAGGAAGTGGAGAAAGAGGAAAACTGCTCCATTGCTGGTGGGATTGAAAACAGGTACAATCACTTTGGAAATTAGTCTGGAGGTTCCTCAGAAAATCGGATCTTCCACTACCCAAGGACCCATTTATACCTCTCCTGGGCATATACACAAAATATTCTTCAACATACAACAAAGACACATGCTCCATTATGTTCATATTAGCCTTATTTATAACAACCAGAAGCTGGAAAAAACTCAGATGTTCTTCAACAGAGGAATGGATACAGAAAATGTGGTACATCTACACAATGGAATATTACTCACCTATCAAAAACAATGACTTCATGAAATTCATAGGCAAATAGATGGAACTAGAAAATATCATCCTGAGTGAGGTAACCCAATCACAGAAAAACATACATGGTATGCACTCACTAACAAGTGATTATTAGCCCAAAAGCTCGAATTACCCTAGTTGCAATCTATGGACCACACGAAGCTCAAGAAGAAGGATGACCAAAATGAGGATGCTTCCACTTCTTCTTCAAAGGGGGAACAAAAAATTTCATAGGAGGGGATATGGAGGCAATGTTTAGAGCAGAGACTGAAGCAATGGCCATTCAGAGCGTGTCCCACACGTACCTCATATATATGCAACTACCAAGACTATGTAAAATTGATTAAGCTAAGAAGTGCATTGTGACAGGAACCGGATATAGATCTCTCCTGAGAGACACAGCCAGTGCATGTCAAATACAGAGGCTAATGCTAGCAGCAAACCATTGAACTGAGAACATGACCCCCACTGGAGGAATTAGAGAAAGGATTGAAAGAGCTGAAGGGGCTTGCAACCCCTTAAGAACAACAATGCCAACCAACCAGAACTTCCAGGGACTAAACTACTACCCAAAGACTACACATAGACTGACCCAGGGCTCCAACTACATATGTAGCAGAGGATGGCCTTGCTGGGCACCTAAGGAAGGAGAAGCCCTTGGTCCTGCCAAGGTCAGAGCCCCCAGTGAAAGAGAATGTTGGGGGGCGAGAAGGGGGGATGAATAAGGAGAGGAACACCCTTATAGAAGAAAGGGAGGGGGAGGGGACAAGGAGCTTATGGTCAGGAATCTGGGAAAGGGAATACTATTTGAAATGTAAATAAAGAAATATCCAATAAAAATAGTTAAAAATTTTTAAAAAACCCATTTGAACTTGATATTAAAATTTATAAACCACAAAATATAGACATTACTAAAAGGAAAGATGAAATGATATGACAACAGTCACCTAAAAAGTAGAGAAAATGCCAGTTACCTTAGAAGTTGTGTTGCTGTGATCAACATCATGACCAAAGCAAACTGGGGAGAAGAGGGTTTTATTTCAGCTTATAGTTATATATAACATGGTATAGTGTCACTGACTGTAGACTGTAGACAAGGTGAGAACTTCACAAAGCAGGAACTGAAGAGGAGCCCATGAAGGCTTATTGGCTTGTTTCTCATGACTTCCTCAGCCTGCTTTATTATAGTACCCATGGCCACCTGCTTAGAGGTGGCACTAACAACAGTCAGCTGACCCCTCTTTCATCACTTAACAACAACAACAACAACAACAACAACGACAACAGCAGCAGCAACAGCAACAACAACAACAACAACAACAACAACAACAACAACAACAACAACAACAAAATTGCTTGCCAGACTGTTGTGGAAGATTCCTTTAATCCCAGCACTCAGGAAGCAGGAGTAGGCAGGTCTCTGTGAGTTTGAGACCTGCCTGATCTACACAGTAAGTTCATGACAGTCACAGCCACACACTTTAAACCCTGTCTCAAAAATAGAACAAACTAAAACCAGACAATGCTCTATAAACTTTTCTACCTGTAAATCACATGGTGGCCTTTTCTCTGTTGAGAATACCTCTTCCCAAATGAACAGGGCTTGTTGTAAATATAAAACGTACAAGGAACACAATGTCAATCCACAAAAACTAAAATTGTAGAAGGTGAGGAAAGAGAAGGTAAATTATTCTTCAGAGGATTGTGGAGGAGTGACACGGTTTCAGTCAATGTTACTTCTTGATTTAAGTGGAATATTGTTATCACCATGCAGTGTAGTTTTTAGACACATCCAGCTTTAATGTGCAGGTACAGAAATAGCTTTAATTGAACCAGTGATCATTGTTATACTTTAAGCAATAAGAGACTGAATTACGAGGCTCACAATGGATGGAGAGTGAGTAGTATGGTCTAATAGAAAGCATCTTTATCCATCTTTTTAAAAAATATTATTATTATTTAATCTTTTTTACAGTCCATTTTTCTCCCCCTTTCAGTCTGCCCTCTGACTGTTCTATATCCCATACCTCCTCCCCCATCCCATCTCCAGGAGGATGTCACCACCCCACGCCTCCAGACCTCCCCTCTCCGTGGGGCCTCAAGTCTCTTGAGGTTTATGTGCACCTTCTCTCGTTGAATCAAGACCCGGCAATCCTCTGCTGGATGTGTGTTGGGGGCTCCTTACCAGCTGTTGTTTACAGCCTGGTTGGTGTCTCAGTGTCAGAGCAATCTCAAGAGTCCAGGTTAGTTGAGACTGCTGTTCCTCCTACAAGGTCACCCTGCTCCTCAATGTCCTCCAGCTTTCCCTAGTTCAACCACAGGGATTTCAGCTTCTGACAATTAGTTGGGTATAAATATCTGCAGCTGACTCTTTCAGCTACTTGTTGGGCCTTTCAGGAGGCTGTCGCACGAGGCTCCTGTTTGTAAGCACATTATTCTATCAGTAATAGTTTCAGGCCTTGGAGCTAACCCCTGAGGTGGATCCCAGTTTTGTCCTGTCACTGGATCTTTTTTTCCTCAGGCTCTCCTCCATTTTGTACTTGAAGTTCTTTCGGATGGAAGCACTTCTTTAGACTGTGGGATGGCAACCCCCTCCCGACACTGGATGTCCAGTCTTCCTACTGGAGGTCCACTTTTCAAGTTCCCTCTCCCACTGTATGGCACTTCATCTAGGGTTCCCCTTTGAGTCCTGAGAGTTGATCACCTTCCTGTTCTCTTGTACATTCCAGAGGATCCCCCAACCTCCTACATCCCAAGGTTGCCTGTTTCCATTCTTTCTGCTGACCCTCAGGGCTTCAGTCCTGTTCCCACCTCCCCACCCCCCATAGCTGATCATGTTCCCCTCTTCTTCTCCCTGTCCACTTTCTCACCCAGGTACCTCTCTCCCCACACCCCATGATTACTTTCTTCTTCCTCCCAAGTGGGATTGAGGCAACCTCACTTGGGCCCTTCAGTTTGTTAAGCTTCGTGATTTCGGTTGATTGTATCCTGGGTATTCTGTACTTTTTTTTGGCTAATATCCACTTATTAATGAATATATACCATGCATCTATTTTTGGGTCTGAGTTAGCTCATTCAGGATGATATTTTCTAGTTCTATCCATTTGTCTGCAAAACTCATGATGCCCTTATTCTTAAAAAAACTGAATACTATTCCATTGTGTAAATGAACCACATTTTCTTTAGAGGGCTAATATCCAAAATATATAAGTAACTCAAGAAGCTAACCACTAAGAAACCAAAGAACCCAATCAAAACTGTGATATAGAACTAAACAGAGAATTCACATCAGAGGAATTTGAAGGACTGAGAAGTATGTGAAATGTTCAAAGTCCTTATTGCTCAAGGAAATGGAAATCAAAACAACCTTGAGATTACACCTCACACCAATCAGAATGGCTAAGATAAAAATCTCAGGTGACAGGTTGGGGATTTAGCTCAGTGGTAGAGCACTTGCCTAGCAAGTGCAAGGTCCTGGGTTCAGTCCCCAGCTCCGAAAAAAAAAAATCTCAGGTGACAACAAATGCTGGTAAGGATATGGAAAGAGAGGAATGCTCCTCCATTGCTGGTGGGGTTGCAAACATACAACCACTCTGGAAATCAATCTGGAGGTTCCTCAGAAAATTGGGAATATATCTACCTGAAGACACAGCTATACCACACGTAGGCATAAACCCAAAAAGTGCCACACCATGCCACAGGGGTACCTGTTCCACGATGTTCATAGCAGCCTTATTTATGATAGCCGGAAGCTGCAACAAGCTATATATCCAACAACAGAAGAATGTATCTTAATTCTTTAGCAGTGGTCTGTTTAACCTTGTTTCTTAAGAAGAAACTGGTAATGATTTCTTTAGTTTCTTAATATATTTTCATCTAAGCTACTAAATTTAATTGTATGGAAGACACAAGTAATAGTTTTTTAACTTTTTAATGAGGAAAAAGATGTAAATAGTACTCTAATTGCCAGTTCTCTAAACTAGGACTGATCTCAGTGTATCTTATCTATTCTTCTCTGGTACATAAACCACTTCATCATACAAACTTTCATTTATCTCACAGATTCTCCTCAATTACAGTTTCACTTAATTTCTTAGACCTTTCCAATCTAAAACAATCTGAATATGTTTATATTTTAATGATGACACATTATTATTTACAAGTACTTATGAAATTCGTGGTTAGAACTTTTGAATGCTGGCTAGATATCTATAACTGAGATGGCATGTAAAATTAATAAGTTGAAATAGGGGGTTAAATATTCAATAAGAACTGTAAAAGTAACTTTTATCCTCCTGATGTAATTGTCATCACAGAGACTTACTGTTGAATAAGCTTACCCTTTCTAGTTACCCTGAATTCTGGCTGGCAGGTTCAACTCAGCTTTTCTGACTCAAAATTTTCTGTTAGCTGACTGATTCAAACTGGCCTCTTACAGCTTCTCACTGAATTGCCCTGCTTGACCTCAAAGCAACTCTAGCAATCTGTTCTAATCTTCTGGCTCATTCTCATTCTCTGGGTCATTCTGCTTTCATTTGTAATCTGTTCCTAAACTCACTGCACAAAACTTACTATACTAACTTTCAAGTGACTCAATTTGCAACCCACTGATGAACTGAACTTTCTTCCTGTGCTGCAAATAAGTAGCTTTTCTCCTGAGAGTTAGGCTTGTTTAATCTCTGACTCATGTCAAATATTTCTCTGATTCATCACTATGTCTGCCTCTCAATTAGAAGTCATTGTTTGGGATTAAAGCTGTGTACTGAAGGATTCCAGCCATGGGGATTAAATATGTGTACCACGGGAATGTCTGTATTCTAGCCAGATCACACGACCTAGAAGGGCTTTGGATGTGATCAGAGTAACCTTTTGGTTGGACTAAAATCTCTTTAAAGAACAATGTGTCAATATAAACATTTCAACCTCATTTAAGACTTTACCAGAAGTAACTCAAAAATGTAATAATTGAAACTAGTTGTCGAATATTTAAATTAAACCATACATTTCCTACTTAGAAGTGAAATTAAGCTTATATATTTTCAGTAATCCAAACACCAAATCAAAGTGGACATCAAAAAAGATGATGACACTGAGTTTACCATAGAATATAGTGTTTCAAAAAAGAAGGTTAAGTGCTTTTATACATAACAACCAGACCATCTGAGCATTAATTAATTGCCACACTCTATTTAATTGCAGGTCAAGAGTAACCTACAATTAAATGTGGGAGAAACTGCATGTTCTATCAGAGGACAAGAAATCACATCTCAAGATATGGAAGCAAGTAGAATACTGTAACTTTTCCCAAGGAACTGTATCTTATCACAACACATAATTAAGGGAATCCATATCTATAAACACAGGTTAGAAACTAGGTCATACTGAGAGAAGTTATAATTTAAAAGTTAAGTTGTAGAAAAGACAGAATCACTCCCTCCTTCATTGCATTTATCGTTCCACAGCACCAAACAGGCTCAGCTTACTTGGTTTGCTCTACTGGTACATGTGGTAGTGGCTGGGCATTGGCCTCAAGTGTGCTATTTTCATAAGGCAATAATCAAAATAAGAAGATAAATTTGGTTCCACTGAATTTGAATTTCAGGTTCTGTGGGGAATTCTACTTGTGATTCAAAGAACCAATAAAGTCACCCTTCTAGGGTAAAAATATGATCTCTTTATCTGTGTGTTAGCCCCAAACATGCATTCTGTGTACTGAAACATTGCATTTTTAATCATCTCTATTTATACTTTCCCTTGACTGTACTGTGTACTTGATGACCAAAGTACAAACTTATTAATTTCTAAGTCTATCATTCATTCTCCATCAACTATGATGAAATATGAAATATTTCACAATGTAGATCAATTATCTCCTCAATAGAATTCATCTCACAACTTCATACTTATTTTCTAACTCACTAACTGCTTCCACTATATAATGCTTATATTATTCAAATCTGGTAAAGACAGAGATACCCAAAGCCTGGTCCATAAAGGCTCTTTATTCTGTATTTCCCATTCTTTTCATAGTACTCAATTCTGAAGCTATTTTTATTAAAAATAGATTCTTCTCTCATACAATGCATTCCAACCACAGCTTTCCCTTCCCTTTTCCAAGCTCCTCTACCTTTCTCTACCCCAGTTTTAAGTAGATGATATGCTCTGATATCACCTACATACCTTTGTATCTCTACATCCTTCTTTTCTTACCGACTTAAATAATTAGCTGTCTTTTGGACCCTTTCCCTTAAACATAATGAAGGCAACTCAAAAGTTAACAGTGTCCATAAGACTCTGATGTGTCTAGATAGGTCATCTTCCATGTCTTTGTGACTGGCCACCCATTATTCCATGTGAAGAACAGTGGACACATCAGTGACTTTAGCTTCATTTTTCAGGGCGCACCTCACAGCACATTACACTTTCATGCCAGCACAGGTCTATCGTCTTTTCCTGACACATTTGCTATCACCACTCTCGGCCCCATCTACCTGCTATCTCTTTTCTCCACTCTGGCTTATACATAAGGAGTATGCCATTCAGATCATGTTACTCACTCATCTGCTCAAATGGCATTGCATAAGTCTGTCGTTCAGAGAAACCAAGTCCTAAAATGTATCTTCACACAACAGAATTCTCTCGGTAACAAATTGACTCCAGTATGCATTTCTTCCTCCCCACCCTGCTCACTACACATGGGAGCATGGACCTCAGGATGTTTCAAGCAGAACTACGGCAAGCACATCTCCACTTCAGTGACCCCACATGCCTGTTCATTTTATCAGAAATAACTTTCGAATGTAGGTATTTCTACATGTCCCTTTCTCAATTTTGTTTAACTTTATAAATTTAGTGGTAATTTTCTATATAAGCTAGAAATTCTATTTTCTTTATATAACCTCTGTTCCTCTTATGTCTAAATCTTTCCCAGATTTTGTCTTCATTATATTATACTGTATGTCACAGAGGTATTTGCTATTTTGTCATCTGTTGGACTGCAGACTACCTACGGAACAATTTTAGATAATTTAGTATGCTATAGGATCTCATGGTGCATAACATAATTTAACTGTTCAGTTAGTACGTTTTAATGCAATTTGTGTTAAGGAATCCTTCACAACTTGCTAAATAAATACACTATGTCCCTATCCTAAGATGAATTTTAGCCTGTTATTTCTCATAGATTTCTTATTTGCTTACTTCTAATGTCCTTTATGCTTTATCTTCGTCCCTTTTAGCACTGACTCATCCTGTGAAAATAGCAATGCTGCTTTAGCAGATATTAGACATCTCTACCTGCTTATGCTAGATTTATGCAAAATTGTACATATAACTAAATTCTTCCTATGAAATTTCAAAGAGTCATGGCACCTATACAGAGGTAATATTGTAACTGTTCTTGAACTGTAAAATATTATCCAAACTTATTGTACTTTTGACATGAGCTTTTCACTATATTATAATGAATGTTTTTTCTTAAATAAGGTCAGCATATATCTAATTGCCTTTGACACTCTTCAGAATTGCTAGCATTTTAGTCACAAAGAGAAGCTATGTTGTGTTTACAGACCACAAAATTTAATACCTAAATTATTAATACCTACAATAGAAATATATTATTTGTATTCTCATTGTTGCAGAAATTAAAATAATTAATCACTATTGCAAAGAGAGCCAGTGAGTAAATATATACACAATGAAGATGAGGCAAAATTCGCAAATAAGTCAATGGAGACACAGCTACATTCCCATATCCCCTTTCAATTCATATATCTAAGAAGTTTGCCAAACTGTGGATGCAATCTCTTCTATGGTTAGGGTAACTAATTATGATGACCTCTTTCTGCAAAATCTAAGGATGTCTCAATTCTGCAACAATAACTACAGGCAATTAAGGAACGCAGAGCACAGGAGAGACTTCCCCAACAAAGAGTACACCAATTGGTTTTCCAACGCTAAATGGTTAGTCCTGAAAACACATCGATACATTACATAGAATAGGCAGGTTACATTTAGGAATATATGTGTATATACATATATGTAAGTAACAATCAATCAAAAAAGAGACCATTAATTGGAAAGGTAGCAAGAAGAGTTATATGGGGGAGGTTCAGATGGAGAAAATTGAATGGAGAATGGTAATTATTGATCATCTAAATTTTCTCTTAAGGTTGGAGAGACATCTCAGGTGTTAAGGGCACTAAATGCTCTTCCAGAGGTCCTGAGTTCAATTCTGAGCAACCATATAGTGATTCACAACCATCTATCATGTTATCTGATGTGTCTAAAGATAGTAATAGTGTACTCACATACATAAAATAAGTTAATTAATTAAAAATAAGAAAAGATGATGGGGAAGGCAACAGCCACATAGAAGGGGAGTGGGAGGGGCTAGGGGGATGTTGGTCTGGAAACCAGGAAAGGGAATAACATTTGAAATGTAGATAAGAAATACCCAATTTAATAAGGATGGAGAAAAAAAGAAAAGATGACTCAGTGGATAAAGTACTTGTCACATTTGCTTTGACTATTGAGTTTAAAAAGAAAATAAAAGAATATAGTATATATATATACAATGGAATTTTATTTGCCATAATAAATTATACAGTTATATAATTTAAAGGAAAATGGATGCAACTAGAGATGACCACATTAATTTTAAGATAAGTGAAATGGACAATAATATATGTGACCTTTTACCCTGTTTTCTTTAACCCACAGCATTACTCACCTATATTATAGCTTTTAATGGAAATAATAATGATGAATTGAGGAAGATCATACAAGACACTAAGAGACCAATTGAAGAATAATAAGGCTAAATGGAAATATATGTGATAGAGGATTAGAGATGCTCACAGATGACTAAGTCAAGGAAGAAACAACATCTGTTTAACTGAGGAATTTTATACCTAATGCCAGATTTCAATACTGATATTGAAGAGATAGTCCAGGACAGAGACACATTGAACAACGTTTTGAACACAAGAAGAAAATTATACAACATTAATCGAATGGCCTGCTATTAGTGATCAAAGACAATCTGTGCTTCAAAGAGAAATAGAAACTATAGTCACGTTAGTATTATAGGTACATAGTATATTTGTTAAGGAAGGAACCTGGAGCAACCACAGGCTTCATGACACTTTGAGATGCTATTAGAAAACTCATATCATTATAATGTTCTGGAAAAGGCCACATACGCACTGTGGGTTCAACTGAAAATATTCTTGTGTAAACATTATAAAAACTATATGAAAATAACAATAAATATCGGGTTAATATGAATCTTACAGCTATTACATCTTGCAACCAAACTTAAATGCTCTTGACTTACTATCTTATATATGTATTCTACCTGAAGCCCATAGAAATACATTAGTATTTGTCACATTATATTCCTTATAGTCTCTAAAAATTTAAGTCACTAAGTAAAGCATTAAATTTCATTTCTGATTGTTTACATGGAATAGAAACATATTACCCTACCATGTTAGACCTTACTAGTTCTTGCAATATTCTCTCTGGCTCTCTTATAAACCATCCTTGATATTTATGAAGAGTTATTTATTACATAAATATATGTTATTGCTTCCCTTGAACTCTGGAACTCTTGCTGGTCATGGTGGCACTACACTGTAAAATATGGTATCATATTATAATAAATCCTATATACTAGTTTTAAATAATATATAATTTATAATTTTTAGTATTGTTCATAAGGTCTATCTATGAAAATTAGAAATAGTAGATATAATAAAACTTGTTAATCATATGCTTCAGATTTATTATATATAGATATAGTGAATATTAAAGCATGTACCTCTACATTGATAAGTGAATATCAGGTAACAATCTGTCACTAAATGGTACAGAATAATTATAGTCCGTGGTCAGTGGAAACCTATATTAAGGTAAAATATGCAAATATCAACTTAAAAGCATGAACATCTGAGATAAAATTTTTAATAACATCACCATTAAAACCTGCCATTTGGAGTGAGAAAGTACATCATGAAGTGTGTGTGTGTGTGTGTGTGTGTGTGTGTGTGTGTGTGTGTGTGTGTGTGTGATGGAATGAAGGGTCAGGGCTTTGCTAGGAAGGTTACTCTAAACCATGCTGAGAAACATAGGTACCAACTCAGTAAAGCTATTAGAGAATATTACTCTAGTTCAGAAAGGAGAGAAATTACCTTCTTTCAACAGACACAAGTATGTCTTGCTAATCTGATCTACAAACTATCAGAGTATTTTGAAATAAATTTTAATAAAGGAAAAAAGACCTCCCCTAGGTACGTACCTCTGCACATCAAACAGCAACACTGCTCTTTTCTCAATCATTCATTGATTAGAACATTTGTAGGTTCTTGTCTTATTTTATAAACACAGAAATATCTCCTCTTTGGAAAATAAACCAAGGTAAAGAAATTATTCTCAATTCAGCTAAATGACTATATTATAAGGATGTAATAAAAGCCTTATGTAGTAAATTATCTTACAATATTTAAATTAACTGCAAATATATCTGTACAAGTATGAAATAATATTAAAGTATTATGATTATTTTTAGATAGTAATTGACACACCATTTAGGGAGAGCAAATCTCAGAATCTGGTTGATATTGGCACAAGACTCAATGATGAGTACTGTAAATATCAAGAAACCAAGGTCAATAACTTAGAGAGACATTTCTCTTTCTAAATTGTGCTTTGAAATACAGTCTTAAATTTCATAATTACCTCCATGAATGAAACAATATGAAAAGACTGCTACATATCACACAATTTCTCAAATAATTTTGGAAGATCTTTCTAGTGTACCTGAAAAGTATCATCTAGTTGCTGGCTTTTCAATGTTTACATCTCAGTGAGGTTTCAGAAAATTTTTATTTAAAATGATTAATTATGACTATGAACTCACCTGACTATTAACTTGTATTTCTTATTTATCTCAAACTTTTCATAGTAGCATCTTTAAAAGGGGGCTATAACTTTACATTGTATCTATACTTATAAAAATTATATAAGCATAATTTTCACATAAATTTAAAGCATATATACATTTTCTGTGTCAAAATTAACTTTAAATTTGTATCAGTATATAAAAACCCATACCAGTGTATGGGAAAAGAGCCTTATTTCTTTATCAATATATGAAATTCTATACCAATGTGTCAAAATATAAACTCTCTTTCATAAGATCTATACCAGTATAAGATTATGGCTACAAAAGAATTTTTGATTAAAGAACAGATCTATCTATTAGACATAAAACTCTAATATTTTTACATTTCTATTCCCTCCCTCTTTCTTTTCAACACTTTTTCTTTATCTAAGAAAGAAAGGAGAATAGAGAAAAAGAAAGAAAAGAGAGTAATCCTTAAATCTAAGCTCCCTATTTTGTTTCCTCCTTGTCCAAGACCATAACTATTTCTAACCAGCCACATAAATGATGACAAACATTCAACATCCATTGAATGACCAAAAAAATCAACTACCCTCCTTGTTAGGAATGGTCCATAGTTTTCTTATAATTTATTCCTTCTGATTTTGGACATAGAATTTGTCTTTAGGGGCCTAAGAAAATTAGAAATATAATTAGGTATAAGAAAATTAGCTCTAGTATTTGTTCTTTGCTTTCTGTGGGCTGAGAAAGTTCAGGGCTTAACTAAAGTCCTGACTGGAAAAGACTGAAAGTTTGGACCATGTGAGCTATCTCTTCTGAAGTTGGTGTGGAAGCTCATAGTTAGAGGAGCCAGCATCGATGCTGTCTAAAGTAGAATGAGATAGGAAACTACAGCAGTAATCCTCAGCATCTCAGCATCCCTGAGGGCGGACCATGTCAGGATTGCATTCTTGTTTGTTGTGTGATCCTTCCATTCTGCAAGCTACCAATTCTCACAAGCAATATACGATTCTATAAAGACATTTGGATAGAATATGCATCGGGCACAGAACAAGTGAAGATTATTTTCTGCTCCTTCTTTGAGCAGAAGAACGACCAGTCTTTCTTTATAAGTTAGTTTTGTCATACAACCAAATCACAGTAAGAATCTCCAGTCATTCCATTTGAAAGGTTGACATAAAATAGTAAGTTACAATAATTCTCTAGCCAACAAGATCTATTGGCCATGAAAGCTAAAGGTTTGGCTGGAGGCTTTTGTTTTGTCTCAGTTTCAGAGCTTTCCCCAACTGGAGGGATAAACAAATACATAGCCTGTTTGTTCCTTTTGATTTTATCTTGTCTGTCGCCGTGAACTTCAGGAGATCTTGCCCTGTCAAATCTGATCCTTATTATTTTGGGTAGAATCCAAATCCTTTTTTTATAATCTCCTGTTAACAGAAACACAAAGCCTCTTTCCCAACATAGCATGCCTTTGTCGAGCAGTTTGAAGACATCAGAAGTAGAGACAGATCAAACCCAGCAGCCCCTTTTCTATCTAGGTTCGCTCCATTTTGACCTCTCTCTAACAAATGTACAATGCCACCATTATCACTGAACACATGGCTATATTCATATTTATAAACCAAAACAGGACTATATGGTGTTCATATGTTTATTCTTATTTATTGAGACAGAATTTCTCTGTGCCTGGGCTATCCTGGTTTTGTTCTGTTTATCAGGAGAGCCTTAAACTCACAGGGAACCTATATGTATCTGTCTTTGTCTCCCAGCTGTTGGGATCAAAAGCATGATCTTACTTATTTAGTATCTATCCTCAAAAACTTTTATATCAATTTTTATCTTTCACCTTTCTGTGGAGATAGTTATCTACATGAATTTATTTATCTTTTTCCCCTCTGAATTTAACATTCTTCCCTTTATTTAACTTTATTTAAATTTCTTTTCATCTGAGTGCCCAAGAATACCCTCAAGCATAGTGTTAAAAAATTTCACCTTGCTTCTGTGGCATGTGGTTTATTTGATTTATTTATCTCTTCTGGCAAAAGGCATTTGTATTTTGCATTGTCAAGCTGTTAACTAACATGCAAAACAGTAAGTTTAACAGTGTTATTTTTTATTCTCTTGTCCAGTGGTTTCTAAATTTCCTACTTAGTGCTTTTCTTCTCTTGGAAAGATAAAAGCAAACAACTGTGGGCCAACCATAACTCTGGGTCCTTACATTGACCATCAGAGTGTGTATCTTCTAGGGCGAAATACTTTTAGGAACAGAAAAACATTAGCATTTAAAATCGAAATTATAAACATACCTTATGTGGATAAATATACCTATAATTCTCGTGTTATAAAATTAAGATTGATGTGTATTTAATTTTAAATTACTGAGGACATCATAATTACTATTATTAGGCAAAAACCTACACAATATCTTTAAGGAAAAAATGTGACATTTAGTATTTTACACAGTCGTTTGTAAGAGACTGGATCTATTAGCGGGAGTGCTGATTTATTTGTTTTGTTGGAGCCTCTAGGACGTTCTGCTCTCCTTGCTCTGACCAGTCCCAGACTGGCCTTTGGGGATTCTTTCCCAGCAACCACTTTGACCTGTGTACACTCCATGAAGGCAATAGGCCCATGACAGAATGGAGGTGGAGTCTTTATACACCTTCTAAACTCTAGGCCTGAACTCATAAGCTCCTCTCTTAGCAGGAGGACTTAGTGTCTCTGAGATCTGGTTGCTACTTGTGCACAGTTGTTGGCCTTAATTGTGTGGACTCAAAATGGGCTGTTGGGCCCAGAGCAGGTTGACATGCATTCCTGCTTGCTACCCATGGATTAAAGACTTCCATTCCCCCTAGTTGCAGCTTCCTTATAAACAAGAATCTTCTTACAGAAAAACACATATGGTATGCACTCAATGATAAGTGGATATTAGCCAAAATGATCGAATTACCCTAGATGCACAGAACACATGAAACTCAAGAAGGATGACCAAAATGCAAATGCTTCACTCCTTCTTTAAAAGGGGAACAAGAATACCCGTGCGAGGGTATAGAGAGGCAAAGTTTAAAACAGAGGCAGAAGGAACACTCGTTCAGAGCCTGCCCCACATGTGCCCTATACATATATAACCACCAAACTAGATAAGATGGATGAAGCAAAGAAGTGCAGGCTGACGGGAACCGGATGTAGATCTCTCCTGAGAGACATAGCCAGAATACAGCAAATACATAGGCAAATGCCCTCAACAAACCACTGAACTGAGAATGGGACCTCCGTTGAAGGAATCAGAGAAAGGATTGGAAGAGCTTGAAGGGGCTCGAGACCCCTTATGAACAACAATGCCAAGCAACCAGAGCTTCCAGGGACTAAGCCACTACCTAAAGACTATACATGGACTGACCCTGGGCTCCAACCACATAGGTAGCAATGAATAGCCTAGTAAGAGCACCAGTGTAAGGGGAAGCCCTTGGTCCTGCCAAGACTGAACCTTCAGTGAACGTGATTGTTGGGGGGAGGGAGGTGATGGGGGGGAGGATGGGAAGGGGAACACCCATATAGAAGGGGAGGGAGAGGGGTTAGGGGAATTTTGGCCCGGAAACCAGGAAAGAGAATAACAATCGAAATGTAAATAAGAAATACCCATGTTAGTAAAGATGGAGGGAAAAAAAAGAAATTAAATAAAATTGATCACAACAAAAACAACAAAAAAAGTTTTAAAGTGCTGCTTTTTTCTGGCTTCTTAAAGGTACAGAGTTTTAAAACTGTTTTTTTTTTTTTTAATTTTTTGGTTTCTTGTTTGTTTGATTTGAGTCATTGTTGTTGCTATTGATTTCAGTATCATTGTTGCTGTTGCTGTAGCTATTACTATTGTTGCTGTTGGTTTTCCCATGGGAAAACTTTGTACCTCTATCCAGAAAGCTTAGTATGTTTTAGTTGGGCACCATTTATAAAAGTTAGCTCCAGTTCTTCCTCCCAACCCCATCCTCCCAAAAATAAGGCTCTGACAAAAAACATATTTACAAATTTCTTGACCGTACAGCTAGGCTCTTCTCTGACTAGATCATAATTTAAAATAACCTATTTATTTTAATCTATATTCTGCTATGAGACTAGTTACCTATGCCTCTGTCTTGTGACACCTTCCATGGCGAATCTCCCCTGCCCGGCACTATTCCCAAATCCTTCCTGCCTCCAGGATGTCCAACATCCGATTTCCTGCCTAAGTTATAGGCCATCACTTTTGTTAATGACAAGTGCCACATCCAGTTCGACACACAATATTCTCTCTAAGAAGATTCTATATCTTCTTTTCTCAGATCATAGAGTTGATATGCATTCTTATACAAATTCTTCTGAGATCCAACTGATTTAGCTTTCTCTAGTATCATTAAATAAAAGTTTAGAGAATTAAAAAGTAAAAATAAATAAAAATAAAAAATTACATTTTTTTAAAAATAAAAAAAAAATTCCACTTTGTACCCACAGTGATTTGGTGCAGATCCTAGCCAATAGTCTGGTAGGTTTTATTACCTTTAATACTTTATATTTTTTCTACAACACACATTATTTCCTTTATATAACAATATATTCTTTTTCATAATTTTAATAATGAAAGTTTCAAGTCTCTATGTCAAGGTAAAATGAATCATATTACACCCCAGCTTGTCTCTTTTGCTGTGAATGTATCTGGTATGGAAATGTACAGCATTCAGTAGTTTTCACACTTTGTCTTGGATTATGATTATATTCTGTACTCCTCAACTGAGGATATCAGGTTTGGGGAATGAACTTCTTGGCTGGTTTTTAGAAAACAAATAAAAGAAATGAAGAAACAGTTTATACTAGGGAATTAATGAATTCATTAAAATTTTAAACACATATTTAAAAATTATGGTAGAGAAATTGGAAGTTTTCATGGAAAAGGGATACTAAGAACCATGGGAAACAAAACATAAAGATTGAAAGGTGCCAGGTGAATGCAAAAAAAAAAAAATAGGAAAGTGAATTTGTTAGAATTTGGGAAATATGTCTTAGTCATTCTTAAAAAGGGGGACAAAAATATTCATAGGAGGGGATATGGAGACAAATTTTGGAGCAGAGACTGAAGGAATGGCCATTCAGAGCCTGCCTCACCTGGGGATCTATTCCAAATACATACAGACACCAAACCCAGACAATATTGCTGATACCAAGAAGGGCATGCTGACAGGAACCTGATATAGCTGTTTCCTGAGAGGCTCTGCCAGAGGATGAAAAATACAGAGGCGAATGCTCACAGCCAACCATTGAACAGAAAATGGGGTCCCATTTGAAGGAGTTACAAAAAGGATTAAGGAGACAAAGGGGTTTGCAATCCCCTAAGAATAACAATACCAACCAGCCAGAGGTTCCAGGGACTAAGTCACCATCCAAAGGGTACACATAGACAGACCCATGGCTCCAGCTGCATATGTAGCATAGGATGGCCTTGTTGGGCACCAATGGTAGAAGAAGCCCTTAGTCCTGCCAAGGTTAGACCGAAAGTGTAGGGGAATTTCGGGGGGGGGGGGAGGATAGGGTGGCACGCAGGAAGAGGAGTTGGTTGTGTAGGAGAACTCTCTTATAAAAGAAGGTGAGGAGGATGGAATAGGGAATTTGTGGACAGGAAACCAGGAAAGGTGATGACATTTGAAATGTAAATAAAAAAATCAATTTGGGAATTTGGGAAATAATATTAAAACAAATGACCTAGGCTTATAGCACATTTGCAATATCCTAATCCTAATAAACAAGAAAAAGGAGCTCTTCATTAATATATTGAGTGGAGGATATTTCCTTCTCAATAATCACATACACACTGAAGTTACCCGTTACCTGTGAATCAAAGGAATTTCAGTCGAAATTACTTTTATTGTTTCTGTGAAAACTGTCACTACTTAGTTCCATCACGCTCTTAAAGAAGGAGCCACATACTCCCTCTCAATGATCACACACTGCCTAAAATTTACCCTTTTTGCTAATATTTTCCTGGTTTGCTCCTCACTTGTTGAA
>NC_141544.1:56602774-56605274 GCF_021556685.1 Rattus norvegicus | reverse complement strand
TGGGACTCCTATCTTGGAATGAGTTCTGCTTTCCCTGAGCAGAACTGATGCTGCGTTCCAGCATCCCAGCAGCAAGGCAGACACACAGACCAGCACATATGGGAGAGTTTAGCAACCTGAGATCCTACTTGGCTTGGGTTATGTACACCCTCCCTTCTAATAATGCAATTGACAGTTAGCCTAGCTCCTTTATGTACATATACGCTCATGGAAAATTGCACCTATCTGCTTTGGACCTTCACCTGCTTCTAGCTACACATATATATCCTTCTCCGAACAAAAAAGTACATTTATGTTCTGCTAAAACCAACCAAACTTTCGAATGTTAAATCCTATGTATCCCGGTACAGAGGATAGAAAGTCAGATGTAGGCTGGATTGATTTTGTGTGTGCACACTGCAGGCTAAACCTGCCTCCAGGTTCCTGTGTCCTCAAGTAAAGCTTTAGAAAGAATCCCCTATTTACCATGAGGATTCTATACATGCTTTGTCATACATGTGATGAAAATCAGATGCATTACATGTGCTGGATAGTTTTACATAAACTTGACACAAGCTAAAATCATCTGAGAGGAAGGGACCTCAATTAAGGAAATGCCTCCATAAGATTAGGCTGTAGGTAAGCCAGTAGAGCATTTTCTTAATTAGTGATTGATGGGGGAGGGCCTGGCCCATCGTGGGTGGTGCTATCCCTAGGCTGGGAGTTCCTGGGTTCTATAAGAAACCAGGTTGAGAAAGTCATGAGGAGCAAGCCAGTAAGCAGCACTACTCTGTAGCCTCTGCATCAGCTCCTGCCTCCAGGTTCCTGACCTATTTGAGTTCCTGTCTTGACTTCCTTCAGTGATGGCCAGTGATGTAGAAGCATAAATCAAATAAACTATTTCTTCCATGAGTTGCTTGTGGTCATGGTATTTCATTGCATCAATAGAAACCCTAATTAAGATATTATGGAATGGGGCATTTACATCAGAAAAACGATTATGTAACTAACTTGTTGATCATAATAGAGAGTTGTTCATCCTTCTCCCCTTTAGTAAATAATCCCCTCTTCTTGAACTCCATCGAAAGATGTCCCAAACCAAGGCCCTGGGCACTTTCTCATTCACCTGGCTGTCACTACTGATATTTCTTTCTGATCTGCACTATTGATTTGCTTTGGGATAAAGTTTCTTTTCAGTATGAGACCTTATTTCGATCCTTTGAATAAGAGACCAACAATCTAGATCCCCCTCCCTGACCACAGGTAATTCGATTGTAGTGTCTTTGGTTGTGGACAGAAACTTGAGCTTTGTTGGGATAGCAGTGATCTTGACCTTCTAATAAGATAGTTCAAACAAGTTAGCCACTCAGACTGGTGGTACACACTTGCTCCTTCAATGATGTGAGCACTCCTTTTATCATAGTCTAGGCATTCAGAACTCGTCATCACAATAGAATGCCTTTCTTACCAGTGCTTTAAGTTATTGAAACATAGGTGTGTCAGCCTGGAAGATCCATTCGGCACTATTTCCCCTCAACTTGCAGTGTTTCAAGACTGCTTTCTCCTGAAGAGATCTACGGCAATTTCTTCCGTGATGGTGCATCTGACCAACACAGGGTGTTGTCTGTTCTTCCTTCTCCCTTCTGGCCTTTAGTTCAGCAGGAGCTCACTGAGAACTATTAATGTCTCATGCTGTCTTGCAGCTTATTATGATGTGACTAAATTCTGGGAACTGGGAATGGAAGACGGTATCTAAGCTGCTGGGTTGGATTTCTTAAAGATAAAATTTTGAACTTTCCTATCCACTAACATGTGATTGCTAAGGCCCACCCTCCTCCACCAATGCCAAAAGAGGCCAACACGTGTGGGAAGACAAGAATGTAGAAAGACTGTGGGGCAATGGCTAGGTCCACAGAGGAGATCTGGACTGCTTATTTAGAGTCATTAAACTGAATAAATTGTCCTTTTTAGACTGTGATTATTTTTAGACCCTGAATTCAGTGGCTGATTACTACAATGTGTTACTAAAGAACACTTTAGGTTCAAGTAGTTGAGTGACAGGAACAAGACAGGAAACATACTTTTAGAGATATTTAATGATCTGTTTTTCAAATCAGTACAAAAATTTAAATACAAAATCGATTTGCCATTACGTCTCAAATCTATTCATGGAAACTCAAGCAAGTTACCAGTCTTCTCATCATTCTTTGTTTCTGTAAAATATCTGAGGACAATTGTCCTCTACAGACATTTTTCCCCCTGTGGGATGTCATACTGCTTTAAAACTCTCTGTTTAAATAGAACAATGCCAGTTTGGTCCATTTCACATGGAGAAGCTCTAGTTAAGTTTGAATTAAATAGGGATCATAGTACTGTCCCTAGAAAGTAGAACATATACTTGATTCACCTGCTTTCACACCACTGAGGACATAATGACCAGGACTCAGAAGGGAAACAGGTACATAGATAATTATTTAAAACTCTTCTTTAAATTAAATGGAGTATCATTTAGCTCTGATAT